>NC_086450.1:113080403-113380403 GCF_028390025.1 Pseudophryne corroboree
CACTTTTGACCAAAATCGACAGGTTCGGGGCTTAGGGAATTTCTCATATGCCACAAAACGGTTGAAGCTCCTGTTCAAAAATGATGCTCCGAAATCAACTTCTGTCACCTCAGTGATACATTTTGGGATAGTACCTAAAGTTTAAAGCAGAAATTGGGGCACTTTGGAAATTTTCATTTTTGACCAAAATCGACAGGTCCGGGGCTTAGGGAATTTCTCATATGCCACAAAACGGTTGAAGCTCCTGTTCAAAAATGATGCTCCGAAATCAACTTCTGTCACCTTAGTGATACATTTTGGGATAGTTCCTAAAGTTTAAAGCAGAAATTGGGGCACTTTTGAAATTTTCATTTTTGACCAAAATCGACAGGTCCGGGGCTTAGGGAATTTCTCATATGCCACAAAACGGTTGAAGCTCCTGTTCAAAAATGATGTTCCGAAATCAACTTCTGTCACCTCAGTGATACATTTTGGGATAGTACCTAAAGTTTAAAGCAGAAATTGGGGCACTTTTGAAATTTTCATTTTTGACCAAAATCGACAGGTCCGGGGCTTAGGGAATTTCTCATATGCCACAAAACGGTTGAAGCTCCTGTTCAAAAATGATGCTCCGAAATCAACTTCTGTCACCTTAGTGATACATTTTGGGATAGTACCTAAAGTTTATAGCAGAAATTGGGGCACTTTTGAAATTTTCAATTTTGACCAAAATCGACAGGTCCGGGGCTTAGGGAATTTCTCATATGCCACAAAACGGGTGAAGCTCCTGTTCAAAAATGATGCTCCGAAATCAACTTCTGTCACCTCAGTGATACATTTTGGGATAGTACCTAAAGTTTAAAGCAGAAATTGGGGCACTTTTGAAATGTTCATTTTTGACCAAAATCAACAGGTCCGGGGCTTAGGGAATTTCTCATATGCCACAAAACGGTTGAAGCTCCTGTTCAAAAATGATGCTCCGAAATCAACTTCTGTCACCTTAGTGATACATTTTGGGATAGTACCTAAAGTTTAAAGCAGAAATTGGGGCACTTTTGAAATTTTAATTTTTGAACAAAATCGACAGGTCCGGGGCTTAGGGAATTTCTCATATGCCACAAAACGGTTGAAGTTCCTGTTCAAAAATGATGCTCCGAAATCAACTTCTGTCACCTTAGTGATGCATTTTGGGATAGTACCTAAAGTTTAAAGCAGAAATTGGGGCACTTTGAAATTTTCATTTTTGACCAAAATCGACAGGTCCGGGGCTTAGGGAATTTCTCATATGCCACAAAACGGTTGAAGCTCCTGTTAAAAAATGATGCTCCGAAATCAACTTCTGTCACCTTAGTGATACATTTTGGGATAGTACCTAAAGTTTAAAGCAGAAATTGGGGCACTTTTGAAATTTTCATTTTTGACCAAAATTGACAGGTCTGGTGCTTAGGGAATTTCTCATATGCCACAAAACGGTTGAAGCTCCTGTTCAAAAATGATGCTCCGAAATAAACTTCTGTCACCTTAGTGATACATTTTGGGATAGTACCTAAAGTTTAAAGCAGAAATTGGGGCACTTTTGAAATTTTCATTTTTGAACAAAATCGACAGGTCCGGGGCTTAGGGAATTTCTCATATGCCACAAAACGGTTGAAGCTCCTGTTCAAAAATGATGCTCCGAAATCAACTTCTGTCACCTTAGTGATACATTTTGGGATAGTACCTAAAGTTTATAGCAGAAATTGGGGCACTTTTGAAATTTTCAATTTTGACCAAAATCGACAGGTCCGGGGCTTAGGGAATTTCTCATATGCCACAAAACGGGTGAAGCTCCTGTTCAAAAATGATGCTCCGAAATCAACTTCTGTCACCTCAGTGATACATTTTGGGATAGTACCTAAAGTTTAAAGCAGAAATTGGGGCACTTTTGAAATGTTCATTTTTGACCAAAATCGACAGGTCCGGGGCTTAGGGAATTTCTCATATGCCACAAAACGGTTGAAGCTCCTGTTCAAAAATGATGCTCCGAAATCAACTTCTGTCACCTTAGTGATACATTTTGGGATAGTACCTAAAGTTTAAAGCAGAAATTGGGGCACTTTTGAAATTTTAATTTTTGAACAAAATCGACAGGTCCGGGGCTTAGGGAATTTCTCATATGCCACAAAACGGTTGAAGTTCCTGTTCAAAAATGATGCTCCGAAATCAACTTCTGTCACCTTAGTGATGCATTTTGGGATAGTACCTAAAGTTTAAAGCAGAAATTGGGGCACTTTTGAAATTTTCATTTTTGACCAAAATCGACAGGTCCGGGGCTTAGGGAATTTCTCATATGCCACAAAACGGTTGAAGCTCCTGTTAAAAAATGATGCTCCGAAATCAACTTCTGTCACCTTAGTGATACATTTTGGGATAGTACCTAAAGTTTAAAGCAGAAATTGGGGCACTTTTGAAATTTTCATTTTTGACCAAAATTGACAGGTCTGGTGCTTAGGGAATTTCTCATATGCCACAAAACGGTTGAAGCTCCTGTTCAAAAATGATGCTCCGAAATAAACTTCTGTCACCTTAGTGATACATTTTGGGATAGTACCTAAAGTTTAAAGCAGAAATTGGGGCACTTTTGAAATTTTCATTTTTGAACAAAATCGACAGGTCCGGGGCTTAGGGAATTTCTCATATGCCACAAAACGGTTGAAGCTCCTGTTCAAAAATGATGCTCCGAAATCAACTTCTGTCACCTTAGTGATACATTTTGGGATAGTACCTAAAGTTTATAGCAGAAATTGGGGCACTTTTGAAATTTTCATTTTTGACCAAAATCGACAGGTCCGGGGCTTAGGGAATTTCTCATATGCCACAAAACGGGTGAAGCTCCTGTTCAAAAATGATGCTCCGAAATCAACTTCTGTCACCTCAGTGATACATTTTGGGATAGTACCTAAAGTTTAAAGCAGAAATTGGGTCACTTTTGAAATTTTCATTTTTGACCAAAATCGACAGGTCCGGGGCTTAGGGAATTTCTCATATGCCACAAAACGGTTGAAGCTCCTGTTCAAAAATGATGCTCCGAAATCAACTTCTGTCACCTTAGTGATACATTTTGGGATAGTACCTAAAGTTTAAAGCAGAAATTGGGGCACTTTTGAAATTTTCATTTTTGACCAAAATCGACAGGTCCGGGGCTTAGGGAATTTCTCATATGCCACAAAACGGTTGAAGCTCCTGTTCAAAAATGATGTTCCGAAATCAACTTCTGTCACCTCAGTGATACATTTTGGGATAGTACCTAAAGTTTAAAGCAGAAATTGGGGCACTTTTGAAATTTTCATTTTTGACCAAAATCGACAGGTCCGGGGCTTAGGGAATTTCTCATATGCCACAAAACGGTTGAAGCTCCTGTTCAAAAATGATGATCCGAAATCAACTTCTGTCACCTCAGTGATACATTTTGGGATAGTACCTAAAGTTTAAAGCAGAAATTGGGGCACTTTTGAAATTTTCATTTTTGACCAAAATCAACAGGTCCGGGGCTTAGGGAATTTCTCATATGCCACAAAACAGTTCAAGCTCCTGTTCAAAAATGATGTTCCGAAATCAAGTTCTGTCACCTTAGTGATACATTTTGGGATAGTACCTAAAGTTTAAAGCAGAAATTGGGGCACTTTTGAAATTTTCATTTTTGACCAAAAGCGACAGGTCCGGGGCTTAGGGAATTTCTCATATGCCACAAAACGGTTGAAGCTCCTGTTCAAAAATGATTTTCTGAAATCAACTTCTGTCACCTCAGTGATACATTTTGGGATAGTACCTAAAGTTTAAAGCAGAAATTGGGGCACTTTTGAAATTTTCATTTTTGACCAAAATCAACAGGTCCGGGGCTTAGGGAATTTCTCATATGCCACAAAACGGTTCAAGCTCCTGTTCAAAAATGATGTTCCGAAATCAAGTTCTGTCACCTTAGTGATACATTTTGGGATAGTACCTAAAGTTTAAAGCAGAAATTGGGGCACTTTTGAAATTTTCACTTTTGACCAAAATCGACAGGTTCGGGGCTTAGGGAATTTCTCATATGCCACAAAACGGTTGAAGCTCCTGTTCAAAAATGATGCTCCGAAATCAACTTCTGTCACCTCAGTGATACATTTTGGGATAATACCTAAAGTTTAAAGCAGAAATTGGGGCACTTTGGAAATTTTCATTTTTGACCAAAATCGACAGGTCCGGGGCTTAGGGAATTTCTCATATGCCACAAAACGGTTGAAGCTCCTGTTCAAAAATGATGCTCCGAAATCAACTTCTGTCACCTTAGTGATACATTTTGGGATAGTTCCTAAAGTTTAAAGCAGAAATTGGGGCACTTTTGAAATTTTCATTTTTGACCAAAATCGACAGGTCCGGGGCTTAGGGAATTTCTCATATGCCACAAAACGGTTGAAGCTCCTGTTCAAAAATGATGTTCCGAAATCAACTTCTGTCACCTCAGTGATACATTTTGGGATAGTACCTAAAGTTTAAAGCAGAAATTGGGGCACTTTTGAAATTTTCATTTTTGACCAAAATCGACAGGTCCGGGGCTTAGGGAATTTCTCATATGCCACAAAACGGTTGAAGCTCCTGTTCAAAAATGATGCTCCGAAATCAACTTCTATCATCTTAGTGATTCATTTTGGGATAGTACCTAAAGTTTAAAGCAGAAATTGGGGCACTTTTGAAATTTTCATTTTTGACCAAAATCGACAGGTCCGGGGCTTAGGGAATTTCTCATATGCCACAAAACGGTTGAAGCTCCTGTTCAAAAATGATGCTCCGAAATCAACTTCTGTCACCTTAGTGATACATTTTGGGATAGTACCTAAAATTTAAATCAGAAATTGAGGCACTTTTGACATTTTCATTTTTGAACAAAATCGACAGGTCCGGGGCATAGGGAATTTCTCATATGCCACAAAACGGTTGAAGCTCCTGTCAAAAATGATGCTCCGAAATCAACTTCTGTCACCTTAGTGATACATTTTGGGATAGTACCTAAAGTTTAAAGCAGAAATTGGGGCACTTTTGAAATTTTAATTTTTGACCAAAATCAACAGGTCCGGGGCTTAGGGAATTTCTCATATGCCACAAAACAGTTCAAGCTCCTGTTCAAAAATGATGTTCCGAAATCAAGTTCTGTCACCTTAGTGATACATTTTGGGATAGTACCTAAAGTTTAAAGCAGAAATTGGGGCACTTTTGAAATTTTCACTTTTGACCAAAATCGACAGGTTCGGGGCTTAGGGAATTTCTCATATGCCACAATACGGTTCAAGCTCCTGTTCAAAAATGATGTTCCGAAATCAACTTCTGTCACCTCAGTGATACATTTTGGGATAGTACCTAAAGTTTAAAGCAGAAATTGGGGCACTTTTGAAATTTTAATTTTTGACCAAAATCGACAGGTCCGGGGCATAGGGAATTTCTCATATGCCACAAAACGGGTGAAGCTCCTGTTCAAAAATGATGCTCCGAAATCAACTTCTGTCACCTCAGTGATACATTTTGGGATAGTACCTAAAGTTTAAAGCAGAAATTGGGGCACTTTTGAAATGTTCATTTTTGACCAAAATCGACAGGTCCGGGGCTTAGGGAATTTCTCATATGCCACAAAACGGTTGAAGCTCCTGTTCAAAAATTATGCTCCGAAATCAACTTCTGTCACCTTAGTGATACATTTTGGGATAGTACCTAAAGTTTAAAGCAGAAATTGGGGCACTTTTGAAATTTTAATTTTTGAACAAAATCGACAGGTCCGGGGCTTAGGGAATTTCTCATATGCCACAAAACGGTTGAAGTTCCTGTTCAAAAATGATGCTCCGAAATCAACTTCTGTCACCTTAGTGATGCATTTTGGGATAGTACCTAAAGTTTAAAGCAGAAATTGGGGCACTTTTGAAATTTTCATTTTTGACCAAAATCGACAGGTCCGAGGCTTAGGGAATTTCTCATATGCCACAAAACGGTTGAAGCTCCTGTTAAAAAATGATGCTCCGAAATCAACTTCTGTCACCTTAGTGATACATTTTGGGATAGTACCTAAAGTTTAAAGCAGAAATTGGGGCACTTTTGAAATTTTCATTTTTGACCAAAATTGACAGGTCTGGTGCTTAGGGAATTTCTCATATGCCACAAAACGGTTGAAGCTCCTGTTCAAAAATGATGCTCCGAAATAAACTTCTGTCACCTTAGTGATACATTTTGGGATAGTACCTAAAGTTTATAGCAGAAATTGGGGCACTTTTGAAATTTTCATTTTTGACCAAAATCGACAGGTCCGGGGCTTAGGGAATTTCTCATATGCCACAAAACGGGTGAAGCTCCTGTTCAAAAATGATGCTCCGAAATCAACTTCTGTCACCTCAGTGATACATTTTGGGATAGTACCTAAAGTTTAAAGCAGAAATTGGGGCACTTTTGAAATTTTCATTTTTGACCAAAATCGACAGGTCCGGGGCTTAGGGAATTTCTCATATGCCACAAAACGGTTGAAGCTCCTGTTCAAAAATGATGCTCCGAAATCAACTTCTGTCACCTTAGTGATGCATTTTGGGATAGTACCTAAAGTTTAAAGCAGAAATTGGGGCACTTTTGAAATTTTCATTTTTGACCAAAATCGACAGGTCCGAGGCTTAGGGAATTTCTCATATGCCACAAAACGGTTGAAGCTCCTGTTCAAAAATGATGCTCCGAAATAAACTTCTGTCACCTTAGTGATACATTTTGGGATAGTACCTAAAGTTTAAAGCAGAAATTGGGGCACTTTTGAAATTTTCATTTTTGAACAAAATCGACAGGTCCGGGGCTTAGGGAATTTCTCATATGCCACAAAACGGTTGAAGCTCCTGTTCAAAAATGATGCTCCGAAATCAACTTCTGTCACCTTAGTGATACATTTTGGGATAGTACCTAAAGTTTATAGCAGAAATTGGGGCACTTTTGAAATTTTCATTTTTGACCAAAATCGACAGGTCCGGGGCTTAGGGAATTTCTCATATGCCACAAAACGGGTGAAGCTCCTGTTCAAAAATGATGCTCCGAAATCAACTTCTGTCACCTCAGTGATACATTTTGGGATAGTACCTAAAGTTTAAAGCAGAAATTGGGTCACTTTTGAAATTTTCATTTTTGACCAAAATCGACAGGTCCGGGGCTTAGGGAATTTCTCATATGCCACAAAACGGTTGAAGCTCCTGTTCAAAAATGATGCTCCGAAATCAACTTCTGTCACCTTAGTGATACATTTTGGGATAGTACCTAAAGTTTAAAGCAGAAATTGGGGCACTTTTGAAATTTTCATTTTTGACCAAAATCGACAGGTCCGGGGCTTAGGGAATTTCTCATATGCCACAAAACGGTTGAAGCTCCTGTTCAAAAATGATGTTCCGAAATCAACTTCTGTCACCTCAGTGATACATTTTGGGATAGTACCTAAAGTTTAAAGCAGAAATTGGGGCACTTTTGAAATTTTCATTTTTGACCAAAATCGACAGGTCCGGGGCTTAGGGAATTTCTCATATGCCACAAAACGGTTGAAGCTCCTGTTCAAAAATGATGATCCGAAATCAACTTCTGTCACCTCAGTGATACATTTTGGGATAGTACCTAAAGTTTAAAGCAGAAATTGGGGCACTTTTGAAATTTTCATTTTTGACCAAAATCAACAGGTCCGGGGCTTAGGGAATTTCTCATATGCCACAAAACAGTTCAAGCTCCTGTTCAAAAATGATGTTCCGAAATCAAGTTCTGTCACCTTAGTGATACATTTTGGGATAGTACCTAAAGTTTAAAGCAGAAATTGGGGCACTTTTGAAATTTTCATTTTTGACCAAAAGCGACAGGTCCGGGGCTTAGGGAATTTCTCATATGCCACAAAACGGTTGAAGCTCCTGTTCAAAAATGATTTTCTGAAATCAACTTCTGTCACCTCAGTGATACATTTTGGGATAGTACCTAAAGTTTAAAGCAGAAATTGGGGCACTTTTGAAATTTTCATTTTTGACCAAAATCAACAGGTCCGGGGCTTAGGGAATTTCTCATATGCCACAAAACGGTTCAAGCTCCTGTTCAAAAATGATGTTCCGAAATCAAGTTCTGTCACCTTAGTGATACATTTTGGGATAGTACCTAAAGTTTAAAGCAGAAATTGGGGCACTTTTGAAATTTTCACTTTTGACCAAAATCGACAGGTTCGGGGCTTAGGGAATTTCTCATATGCCACAAAACGGTTGAAGCTCCTGTTCAAAAATGATGCTCCGAAATCAACTTCTGTCACCTCAGTGATACATTTTGGGATAATACCTAAAGTTTAAAGCAGAAATTGGGGCACTTTGGAAATTTTCATTTTTGACCAAAATCGACAGGTCCGGGGCTTAGGGAATTTCTCATATGCCACAAAACGGTTGAAGCTCCTGTTCAAAAATGATGCTCCGAAATCAACTTCTGTCACCTTAGTGATACATTTTGGGATAGTTCCTAAAGTTTAAAGCAGAAATTGGGGCACTTTTGAAATTTTCATTTTTGACCAAAATCGACAGGTCCGGGGCTTAGGGAATTTCTCATATGCCACAAAACGGTTGAAGCTCCTGTTCAAAAATGATGTTCCGAAATCAACTTCTGTCACCTCAGTGATACATTTTGGGATAGTACCTAAAGTTTAAAGCAGAAATTGGGGCACTTTTGAAATTTTCATTTTTGACCAAAATCGACAGGTCCGGGGCTTAGGGAATTTCTCATATGCCACAAAACGGTTGAAGCTCCTGTTCAAAAATGATGCTCCGAAATCAACTTCTATCATCTTAGTGATTCATTTTGGGATAGTACCTAAAGTTTAAAGCAGAAATTGGGGCACTTTTGAAATTTTCATTTTTGACCAAAATCGACAGGTCCGGGGCTTAGGGAATTTCTCATATGCCACAAAACGGTTGAAGCTCCTGTTCAAAAATGATGCTCCGAAATCAACTTCTGTCACCTTAGTGATACATTTTGGGATAGTACCTAAAATTTAAATCAGAAATTGAGGCACTTTTGACATTTTCATTTTTGAACAAAATCGACAGGTCCGGGGCATAGGGAATTTCTCATATGCCACAAAACGGTTGAAGCTCCTGTCAAAAATGATGCTCCGAAATCAACTTCTGTCACCTTAGTGATACATTTTGGGATAGTACCTAAAGTTTAAAGCAGAAATTGGGGCACTTTTGAAATTTTAATTTTTGACCAAAATCAACAGGTCCGGGGCTTAGGGAATTTCTCATATGCCACAAAACAGTTCAAGCTCCTGTTCAAAAATGATGTTCCGAAATCAAGTTCTGTCACCTTAGTGATACATTTTGGGATAGTACCTAAAGTTTAAAGCAGAAATTGGGGCACTTTTGAAATTTTCACTTTTGACCAAAATCGACAGGTTCGGGGCTTAGGGAATTTCTCATATGCCACAATACGGTTCAAGCTCCTGTTCAAAAATGATGTTCCGAAATCAACTTCTGTCACCTCAGTGATACATTTTGGGATAGTACCTAAAGTTTAAAGCAGAAATTGGGGCACTTTTGAAATTTTAATTTTTGACCAAAATCGACAGGTCCGGGGCATAGGGAATTTCTCATATGCCACAAAACGGGTGAAGCTCCTGTTCAAAAATGATGCTCCGAAATCAACTTCTGTCACCTCAGTGATACATTTTGGGATAGTACCTAAAGTTTAAAGCAGAAATTGGGGCACTTTTGAAATGTTCATTTTTGACCAAAATCGACAGGTCCGGGGCTTAGGGAATTTCTCATATGCCACAAAACGGTTGAAGCTCCTGTTCAAAAATTATGCTCCGAAATCAACTTCTGTCACCTTAGTGATACATTTTGGGATAGTACCTAAAGTTTAAAGCAGAAATTGGGGCACTTTTGAAATTTTAATTTTTGAACAAAATCGACAGGTCCGGGGCTTAGGGAATTTCTCATATGCCACAAAACGGTTGAAGTTCCTGTTCAAAAATGATGCTCCGAAATCAACTTCTGTCACCTTAGTGATGCATTTTGGGATAGTACCTAAAGTTTAAAGCAGAAATTGGGGCACTTTTGAAATTTTCATTTTTGACCAAAATCGACAGGTCCGAGGCTTAGGGAATTTCTCATATGCCACAAAACGGTTGAAGCTCCTGTTAAAAAATGATGCTCCGAAATCAACTTCTGTCACCTTAGTGATACATTTTGGGATAGTACCTAAAGTTTAAAGCAGAAATTGGGGCACTTTTGAAATTTTCATTTTTGACCAAAATTGACAGGTCTGGTGCTTAGGGAATTTCTCATATGCCACAAAACGGTTGAAGCTCCTGTTCAAAAATGATGCTCCGAAATAAACTTCTGTCACCTTAGTGATACATTTTGGGATAGTACCTAAAGTTTATAGCAGAAATTGGGGCACTTTTGAAATTTTCATTTTTGACCAAAATCGACAGGTCCGGGGCTTAGGGAATTTCTCATATGCCACAAAACGGGTGAAGCTCCTGTTCAAAAATGATGCTCCGAAATCAACTTCTGTCACCTCAGTGATACATTTTGGGATAGTACCTAAAGTTTAAAGCAGAAATTGGGGCACTTTTGAAATTTTCATTTTTGACCAAAATCGACAGGTCCGGGGCTTAGGGAATTTCTCATATGCCACAAAACGGTTGAAGCTCCTGTTCAAAAATGATGCTCCGAAATCAACTTCTGTCACCTCAGTGATACATTTTGGGATAGTACCTAAAGTTTAAAGCAGAAATTGGGGCACTTTTGAAATTTTCATTTTTGACCAAAATCGACAGGTCCGAGGCTTAGGGAATTTCTCATATGCCACAAAACGGTTGAAGCTCCTGTTAAAAAATGATGCTCCGAAATCAACTTCTGTCACCTTAGTGATACATTTTGGGATAGTACCTAAAGTTTAAAGCAGAAATTGGGGCACTTTTGAAATTTTCATTTTTGACCAAAATTGACAGGTCTGGTGCTTAGGGAATTTCTCATATGCCACAAAACGGTTGAAGCTCCTGTTCAAAAATGATGCTCCGAAATAAACTTCTGTCACCTTAGTGATACATTTTGGGATAGTACCTAAAGTTTATAGCAGAAATTGGGGCACTTTTGAAATTTTCATTTTTGACCAAAATCGACAGGTCCGGGGCTTAGGGAATTTCTCATATGCCACAAAACGGGTGAAGCTCCTGTTCAAAAATGATGCTCCGAAATCAACTTCTGTCACCTCAGTGATACATTTTGGGATAGTACCTAAAGTTTAAAGCAGAAATTGGGGCACTTTTGAAATTTTCATTTTTGACCAAAATCGACAGGTCCGGGGCTTAGGGAATTTCTCATATGCCACAAAACGGTTGAAGCTCCTGTTCAAAAATGATGCTCCGAAATCAACTTCTGTCACCTTAGTGATACATTTTGGGATAGTACCTAAAGTTTAAAGCAGAAATTGGGGCACTTTTGAAATTTTCACTTTTGACCAAAATCGACAGGTTCGGGGCTTAGGGAATTTCTCATATGCCACAAAACGGTTGAAGCTCCTGTTCAAAAATGATGCTCCGAAATCAACTTCTGTCACCTCAGTGATACATTTTGGGATAATACCTAAAGTTTAAAGCAGAAATTGGGGCACTTTTGAAATTTTCATTTTTGACCAAAATCGACAGGTCCGGGGCTTAGGGAATTTCTCATATGCCACAAAACGGTTGAAGCTCCTGTTCAAAAATGATGCTCCGAAATAAACTTCTGTCACCTTAGTGATACATTTTGGGATAGTACCTAAAGTTTAAAGCAGAAATTGGGGCACTTTTGAAATTTTCATTTTTGAACAAAATCGACAGGTGTGGGGCTTAGGGAATTTCTCATATGCCACAAAACGGTTGAAGCTCCTGTTCAAAAATGATGCTCCGAAATCAACTTCTGTCACCTTAGTGATACATTTTGGGATAGTACCTAAAGTTTATAGCAGAAATTGGGGCACTTTTGAAATTTTCATTTTTGACCAAAATCGACAGGTCCGGGGCTTAGGGAATTTCTCATATGCCACAAAACGGGTGAAGCTCCTGTTCAAAAATGATGCTCCGAAATCAACTTCTGTCACCTCAGTGATACATTTTGGGATAGTACCTAAAGTTTAAAGCAGAAATTGGGGCACTTTTGAAATTTTCATTTTTGACCAAAATCGACAGGTCCGGGGCTTAGGGAATTTCTCATATGCCACAAAACGGTTGAAGCTCCTGTTCAAAAATGATGCTCCGAAATCAACTTCTGTCACCTTAGTGATACATTTTGGGATAGTACCTAAAGTTTAAAGCAGAAATTGGGGCACTTTTGAAATTTTCATTTTTGACCAAAATCGACAGGTCCGGAGCTTAGGGAATTTCTCATATGCCACAAAACGGTTGAAGCTCCTGTTCAAAAATGATGTTCCGAAATCAACTTCTGTCACCTCAGTGATACATTTTGGGATAGTACCTAAAGTTTAAAGCAGAAATTGGGGCACTTTTGAAATTTTCATTTTTGACCAAAATCGACAGGTCCGGGGCTTAGGGAATTTCTCATATGCCACAAAACGGTTGAAGCTCCTGTTCAAAAATGATGTTCCGAAATCAACTTCTGTCACCTCAGTGATACATTTTGGGATAGTACCTAAAGTTTAAAGCAGAAATTGGGGCACTTTTGAAATTTTCATTTTTGACCAAAATCAACAGGTCCGGGGCTTAGGGAATTTCTCATATGCCACAAAACGGTTCAAGCTCCTGTTCAAAAATGATGTTCCGAAATCAAGTTCTGTCACCTTAGTGATACATTTTGGGATAGTACCTAAAGTTTAAAGCAGAAATTGGGGCACTTTTGAAATTTTCACTTTTGACCAAAATCGACAGGTTCGGGGCTTAGGGAATTTCTCATATGCCACAAAACGGTTGAAGCTCCTGTTCAAAAATGATGCTCCGAAATCAACTTCTGTCACCTCAGTGATACATTTTGGGATAGTACCTAAAGTTTAAAGCAGAAATTGGGGCACTTTGGAAATTTTCATTTTTGACCAAAATCGACAGGTCCGGGGCTTAGGGAATTTCTCATATGCCACAAAACGGTTGAAGCTCCTGTTCAAAAATGATGCTCCGAAATCAACTTCTGTCACCTTAGTGATACATTTTGGGATAGTTCCTAAAGTTTAAAGCAGAAATTGGGGCACTTTTGAAATTTTCATTTTTGACCAAAATCGACAGGTCCGGGGCTTAGGGAATTTCTCATATGCCACAAAACGGTTGAAGCTCCTGTTCAAAAATGATGTTCCGAAATCAACTTCTGTCACCTCAGTGATACATTTTGGGATAGTACCTAAAGTTTAAAGCAGAAATTGGGGCACTTTTGAAATTTTCATTTTTGACCAAAATCGACAGGTCCGGGGCTTAGGGAATTTCTCATATGCCACAAAACGGTTGAAGCTCCTGTTCAAAAATGATGCTCCGAAATCAACTTCTATCATCTTAGTGATACATTTTGGGATAGTACCTAAAGTTTAAAGCAGAAATTGGGGCACTTTTGAAATTTTCATTTTTGACCAAAATCGACAGGTCCGGGGCTTAGGGAATTTCTCATATGCCACAAAACGGTTGAAGCTCCTGTTCAAAAATGATGCTCCGAAATCAACTTCTGTCACCTTAGTGATACATTTTGGGATAGTACCTAAAATTTAAATCAGAAATTGAGGCACTTTTGACATTTTCATTTTTGAACAAAATCGACAGGTCCGGGGCATAGGGAATTTCTCATATGCCACAAAACGGTTGAAGCTCCTGTCAAAAATGATGCTCCGAAATCAACTACTGTCACCTTAGTGATACATTTTGGGATAGTACCTAAAGTTTAAAGCAGAAATTGGGGCACTTTTGAAATTTTCATTTTTGACCAAAATTGACAGGTCTGGTGCTTAGGGAATTTCTCATATGCCACAAAACGGTTGAAGCTCCTGTTCAAAAATGATGCTCCGAAATAAACTTCTGTCACCTTAGTGATACATTTTGGGATAGTACCTAAAGTTTAAAGCAGAAATTGGGGCACTTTTGAAATTTTCATTTTTGAACAAAATCGACAGGTCCGGGGCTTAGGGAATTTCTCATATGCCACAAAACGGTTGAAGCTCCTGTTCAAAAATGATGCTCCGAAATCAACTTCTGTCACCTTAGTGATACATTTTGGGATAGTACCTAAAGTTTATAGCAGAAATTGGGGCACTTTTGAAATTTTCAATTTTGACCAAAATCGACAGGTCCGGGGCTTAGGGAATTTCTCATATGCCACAAAACGGGTGAAGCTCCTGTTCAAAAATGATGCTCCGAAATCAACTTCTGTCACCTCAGTGATACATTTTGGGATAGTACCTAAAGTTTAAAGCAGAAATTGGGGCACTTTTGAAATGTTCATTTTTGACCAAAATCGACAGGTCCGGGGCTTAGGGAATTTCTCATATGCCACAAAACGGTTGAAGCTCCTGTTCAAAAATGATGCTCCGAAATCAACTTCTGTCACCTTAGTGATACATTTTGGGATAGTACCTAAAGTTTAAAGCAGAAATTGGGGCACTTTTGAAATTTTAATTTTTGAACAAAATCGACAGGTCCGGGGCTTAGGGAATTTCTCATATGCCACAAAACGGTTGAAGTTCCTGTTCAAAAATGATGCTCCGAAATCAACTTCTGTCACCTTAGTGATGCATTTTGGGATAGTACCTAAAGTTTAAAGCAGAAATTGGGGCACTTTTGAAATTTTCATTTTTGACCAAAATCGACAGGTCCGGGGCTTAGGGAATTTCTCATATGCCACAAAACGGTTGAAGCTCCTGTTAAAAAATGATGCTCCGAAATCAACTTCTGTCACCTTAGTGATACATTTTGGGATAGTACCTAAAGTTTAAAGCAGAAATTGGGGCACTTTTGAAATTTTCAATTTTGACCAAAATCGACAGGTCCGGGGCTTAGGGAATTTCTCATATGCCACAAAACGGGTGAAGCTCCTGTTCAAAAATGATGCTCCGAAATCAACTTCTGTCACCTCAGTGATACATTTTGGGATAGTACCTAAAGTTTAAAGCAGAAATTGGGGCACTTTTGAAATGTTCATTTTTGACCAAAATCGACAGGTCCGGGGCTTAGGGAATTTCTCATATGCCACAAAACGGTTGAAGCTCCTGTTCAAAAATGATGCTCCGAAATCAACTTCTGTCACCTTAGTGATACATTTTGGGATAGTACCTAAAGTTTAAAGCAGAAATTGGGGCACTTTTGAAATTTTAATTTTTGAACAAAATCGACAGGTCCGGGGCTTAGGGAATTTCTCATATGCCACAAAACGGTTGAAGTTCCTGTTCAAAAATGATGCTCCGAAATCAACTTCTGTCACCTTAGTGATGCATTTTGGGATAGTACCTAAAGTTTAAAGCAGAAATTGGGGCACTTTTGAAATTTTCATTTTTGACCAAAATCGACAGGTCCGGGGCTTAGGGAATTTCTCATATGCCACAAAACGGTTGAAGCTCCTGTTAAAAAATGATGCTCCGAAATCAACTTCTGTCACCTTAGTGATACATTTTGGGATAGTACCTAAAGTTTAAAGCAGAAATTGGGGCACTTTTGAAATTTTCATTTTTGACCAAAATTGACAGGTCTGGTGCTTAGGGAATTTCTCATATGCCACAAAACGGTTGAAGCTCCTGTTCAAAAATGATGCTCCGAAATAAACTTCTGTCACCTTAGTGATACATTTTGGGATAGTACCTAAAGTTTAAAGCAGAAATTGGGGCACTTTTGAAATTTTCATTTTTGAACAAAATCGACAGGTCCGGGGCTTAGGGAATTTCTCATATGCTACAAAACGGTTGAAGCTCCTGTTCAAAAATGATGCTCCGAAATCAACTTCTGTCACCTTAGTGATACATTTTGGGATAGTACCTAAAGTTTATAGCAGAAATTGGGGCACTTTTGAAATTTTCATTTTTGACCAAAATCGACAGGTCCGGGGCTTAGGGAATTTCTCATATGCCACAAAACGGGTGAAGCTCCTGTTCAAAAATGATGCTCCGAAATCAACTTCTGTCACCTCAGTGATACATTTTGGGATAGTACCTAAAGTTTAAAGCAGAAATTGGGGCACTTTTGAAATTTTCATTTTTGACCAAAATCGACAGGTCCGGGGCTTAGGGAATTTCTCATATGCCACAAAACGGTTGAAGCTCCTGTTCAAAAATGATGCTCCGAAATCAACTTCTGTCACCTTAGTGATACATTTTGGGATAGTACCTAAAGTTTAAAGCAGAAATTGGGGCACTTTTGAAATTTTCATTTTTGACCAAAATCGACAGGTCCGGGGCTTAGGGAATTTCTCATATGCCACAAAACGGTTGAAGCTCCTGTTCAAAAATGATGTTCCGAAATCAACTTCTGTCACCTCAGTGATACATTTTGGGATAGTACCTAAAGTTTAAAGCAGAAATTGGGGCACTTTTGAAATTTTCATTTTTGACCAAAATCGACAGGTCCGGGGCTTAGGGAATTTCTCATATGCCACAAAACGGTTGAAGCTCCTGTTCAAAAATGATGTTCCGAAATCAACTTCTGTCACCTCAGTGATACATTTTGGGATAGTACCTAAAGTTTAAAGCAGAAATTGGGGCACTTTGAAATTTTCATTTTTGACCAAAATCAACAGGTCCGGGGCTTAGGGAATTTCTCATATGCCACAAAACAGTTCAAGCTCCTGTTCAAAAATGATGTTCCGAAATCAAGTTCTGTCACCTTAGTGATACATTTTGGGATAGTACCTAAAGTTTAAAGCAGAAATTGGGGCACTTTTGAAATTTTCATTTTTGACCAAAAGCGACAGGTCCGGGGCTTAGGGAATTTCTCATATGCCACAAAACGGTTGAAGCTCCTGTTCAAAAATGATTTTCTGAAATCAACTTCTGTCACCTCAGTGATACATTTTGGGATAGTACCTAAAGTTTAAAGCAGAAATTGGGGCACTTTTGAAATTTTCATTTTTGACCAAAATCAACAGGTCCGGGGCTTAGGGAATTTCTCATATGCCACAAAACGGTTCAAGCTCCTGTTCAAAAATGATGTTCCGAAATCAAGTTCTGTCACCTTAGTGATACATTTTGGGATAGTACCTAAAGTTTAAAGCAGAAATTGGGGCACTTTTGAAATTTTCACTTTTGACCAAAATCGACAGGTTCGGGGCTTAGGGAATTTCTCATATGCCACAAAACGGTTGAAGCTCCTGTTCAAAAATGATGCTCCGAAATCAACTTCTGTCACCTCAGTGATACATTTTGGGATAATACCTAAAGTTTAAATCAGAAATTGAGGCACTTTTGACATTTTCATTTTTGAACAAAATCGACAGGTCCGGGGCATAGGGAATTTCTCATATGCCACAAAACGGTTGAAGCTCCTGTCAAAAATGATGCTCCGAAATCAACTACTGTCACCTTAGTGATACATTTTGGGATAGTACCTAAAGTTTAAAGCAGAAATTGGGGCACTTTTGAAATTTTCATTTTTGACCAAAATTGACAGGTCTGGTGCTTAGGGAATTTCTCATATGCCACAAAACGGTTGAAGCTCCTGTTCAAAAATGATGCTCCGAAATAAACTTCTGTCACCTTAGTGATACATTTTGGGATAGTACCTAAAGTTTAAAGCAGAAATTGGGGCACTTTTGAAATTTTCATTTTTGAACAAAATCGACAGGTCCGGGGCTTAGGGAATTTCTCATATGCCACAAAACGGTTGAAGCTCCTGTTCAAAAATGATGCTCCGAAATCAACTTCTGTCACCTTAGTGATACATTTTGGGATAGTACCTAAAGTTTATAGCAGAAATTGGGGCACTTTTGAAATTTTCAATTTTGACCAAAATCGACAGGTCCGGGGCTTAGGGAATTTCTCATATGCCACAAAACGGGTGAAGCTCCTGTTCAAAAATGATGCTCCGAAATCAACTTCTGTCACCTCAGTGATACATTTTGGGATAGTACCTAAAGTTTAAAGCAGAAATTGGGGCACTTTTGAAATGTTCATTTTTGACCAAAATCGACAGGTCCGGGGCTTAGGGAATTTCTCATATGCCACAAAACGGTTGAAGCTCCTGTTCAAAAATGATGCTCCGAAATCAACTTCTGTCACCTTAGTGATACATTTTGGGATAGTACCTAAAGTTTAAAGCAGAAATTGGGGCACTTTTGAAATTTTAATTTTTGAACAAAATCGACAGGTCCGGGGCTTAGGGAATTTCTCATATGCCACAAAACGGTTGAAGTTCCTGTTCAAAAATGATGCTCCGAAATCAACTTCTGTCACCTTAGTGATGCATTTTGGGATAGTACCTAAAGTTTAAAGCAGAAATTGGGGCACTTTTGAAATTTTCATTTTTGACCAAAATCGACAGGTCCGGGGCTTAGGGAATTTCTCATATGCCACAAAACGGTTGAAGCTCCTGTTAAAAAATGATGCTCCGAAATCAACTTCTGTCACCTTAGTGATACATTTTGGGATAGTACCTAAAGTTTAAAGCAGAAATTGGGGCACTTTTGAAATTTTCAATTTTGACCAAAATCGACAGGTCCGGGGCTTAGGGAATTTCTCATATGCCACAAAACGGGTGAAGCTCCTGTTCAAAAATGATGCTCCGAAATCAACTTCTGTCACCTCAGTGATACATTTTGGGATAGTACCTAAAGTTTAAAGCAGAAATTGGGGCACTTTTGAAATGTTCATTTTTGACCAAAATCGACAGGTCCGGGGCTTAGGGAATTTCTCATATGCCACAAAACGGTTGAAGCTCCTGTTCAAAAATGATGCTCCGAAATCAACTTCTGTCACCTTAGTGATACATTTTGGGATAGTACCTAAAGTTTAAAGCAGAAATTGGGGCACTTTTGAAATTTTAATTTTTGAACAAAATCGACAGGTCCGGGGCTTAGGGAATTTCTCATATGCCACAAAACGGTTGAAGTTCCTGTTCAAAAATGATGCTCCGAAATCAACTTCTGTCACCTTAGTGATGCATTTTGGGATAGTACCTAAAGTTTAAAGCAGAAATTGGGGCACTTTTGAAATTTTCATTTTTGACCAAAATCGACAGGTCCGGGGCTTAGGGAATTTCTCATATGCCACAAAACGGTTGAAGCTCCTGTTAAAAAATGATGCTCCGAAATCAACTTCTGTCACCTTAGTGATACATTTTGGGATAGTACCTAAAGTTTAAAGCAGAAATTGGGGCACTTTTGAAATTTTCATTTTTGACCAAAATTGACAGGTCTGGTGCTTAGGGAATTTCTCATATGCCACAAAACGGTTGAAGCTCCTGTTCAAAAATGATGCTCCGAAATAAACTTCTGTCACCTTAGTGATACATTTTGGGATAGTACCTAAAGTTTAAAGCAGAAATTGGGGCACTTTTGAAATTTTCATTTTTGAACAAAATCGACAGGTCCGGGGCTTAGGGAATTTCTCATATGCTACAAAACGGTTGAAGCTCCTGTTCAAAAATGATGCTCCGAAATCAACTTCTGTCACCTTAGTGATACATTTTGGGATAGTACCTAAAGTTTATAGCAGAAATTGGGGCACTTTTGAAATTTTCATTTTTGACCAAAATCGACAGGTCCGGGGCTTAGGGAATTTCTCATATGCCACAAAACGGGTGAAGCTCCTGTTCAAAAATGATGCTCCGAAATCAACTTCTGTCACCTCAGTGATACATTTTGGGATAGTACCTAAAGTTTAAAGCAGAAATTGGGGCACTTTTGAAATTTTCATTTTTGACCAAAATCGACAGGTCCGGGGCTTAGGGAATTTCTCATATGCCACAAAACGGTTGAAGCTCCTGTTCAAAAATGATGCTCCGAAATCAACTTCTGTCACCTTAGTGATACATTTTGGGATAGTACCTAAAGTTTAAAGCAGAAATTGGGGCACTTTTGAAATTTTCATTTTTGACCAAAATCGACAGGTCCGGGGCTTAGGGAATTTCTCATATGCCACAAAACGGTTGAAGCTCCTGTTCAAAAATGATGTTCCGAAATCAACTTCTGTCACCTCAGTGATACATTTTGGGATAGTACCTAAAGTTTAAAGCAGAAATTGGGGCACTTTTGAAATTTTCATTTTTGACCAAAATCGACAGGTCCGGGGCTTAGGGAATTTCTCATATGCCACAAAACGGTTGAAGCTCCTGTTCAAAAATGATGTTCCGAAATCAACTTCTGTCACCTCAGTGATACATTTTGGGATAGTACCTAAAGTTTAAAGCAGAAATTGGGGCACTTTTGAAATTTTCATTTTTGACCAAAATCAACAGGTCCGGGGCTTAGGGAATTTCTCATATGCCACAAAACAGTTCAAGCTCCTGTTCAAAAATGATGTTCCGAAATCAAGTTCTGTCACCTTAGTGATACATTTTGGGATAGTACCTAAAGTTTAAAGCAGAAATTGGGGCACTTTTGAAATTTTCATTTTTGACCAAAAGCGACAGGTCCGGGGCTTAGGGAATTTCTCATATGCCACAAAACGGTTGAAGCTCCTGTTCAAAAATGATTTTCTGAAATCAACTTCTGTCACCTCAGTGATACATTTTGGGATAGTACCTAAAGTTTAAAGCAGAAATTGGGGCACTTTTGAAATTTTCATTTTTGACCAAAATCAACAGGTCCGGGGCTTAGGGAATTTCTCATATGCCACAAAACGGTTCAAGCTCCTGTTCAAAAATGATGTTCCGAAATCAAGTTCTGTCACCTTAGTGATACATTTTGGGATAGTACCTAAAGTTTAAAGCAGAAATTGGGGCACTTTTGAAATTTTCACTTTTGACCAAAATCGACAGGTTCGGGGCTTAGGGAATTTCTCATATGCCACAAAACGGTTGAAGCTCCTGTTCAAAAATGATGCTCCGAAATCAACTTCTGTCACCTCAGTGATACATTTTGGGATAATACCTAAAGTTTAAAGCAGAAATTGGGGCACTTTGGAAATTTTCATTTTTGACCAAAATCGACAGGTCCGGGGCTTAGGGAATTTCTCATATGCCACAAAACGGTTGAAGCTCCTGTTCAAAAATGATGCTCCAAAATCAACTTCTGTCACCTTAGTGATACATTTTGGGATAGTTCCTAAAGTTTAAAGCAGAAATTGGGGCACTTTTGAAATTTTCATTTTTGACCAAAATCGACAGGTCCGGGGCTTAGGGAATTTCTCATATGCCACAAAACGGTTGAAGCTCCTGTTCAAAAATGATGCTCCAAAATCAACTTCTGTCACCTTAGTGATACATTTTGGGATAGTTCCTAAAGTTTAAAGCAGAAATTGGGGCACTTTTGAAATTTTCATTTTTGACCAAAATCGACAGGTCCGGGGCTTAGGGAATTTCTCATATGCCACAAAACGGTTGAAGCTCCTGTTCAAAAATGATGTTCCGAAATCAACTTCTGTCACCTCAGTGATACATTTTGGGATAGTACCTAAAGTTTAAAGCAGAAATTGGGGCACTTTTGAAATTTTCATTTTTGACCAAAATCGACAGGTCCGGGGCTTAGGGAATTTCTCATATGCCACAAAACGGTTGAAGCTCCTGTTCAAAAATGATGCTCCGAAATCAACTTCTATCATCTTAGTGATTCATTTTGGGATAGTACCTAAAGTTTAAAGCAGAAATTGGGGCACTTTTGAAATTTTCATTTTTGACCAAAATCGACAGGTCCGGGGCTTAGGGAATTTCTCATATGCCACAAAACGGTTGAAGCTCCTGTTCAAAAATGATGTTCCGAAATCAACTTCTGTCACCTCAGTGATACATTTTGGGATAGTACCTAAAGTTTAAAGCAGAAATTGGGGCACTTTTGAAATTTTCATTTTTGACCAAAATCGACAGGTCCGGGGCTTAGGGAATTTCTCATATGCCACAAAACGGTTGAAGCTCCTGTTCAAAAATGATGCTCCGAAATCAACTTCTATCATCTTAGTGATTCATTTTGGGATAGTACCTAAAGTTTAAAGCAGAAATTGGGGCACTTTTGAAATTTTCATTTTTGACCAAAATCGACAGGTCCGGGGCTTAGGGAATTTCTCATATGCCACAAAACGGTTGAAGCTCCTGTTCAAAAATGATGCTCCGAAATCAACTTCTGTCACCTTAGTGATACATTTTGGGATAGTACCTAAAATTTAAATCAGAAATTGAGGCACTTTTGACATTTTCATTTTTGAACAAAATCGACAGGTCCGGGGCATAGGGAATTTCTCATATGCCACAAAACGGTTGAAGCTCCTGTCAAAAATGATGCTCCGAAATCAACTTCTGTCACCTTAGTGATACATTTTGGGATAGTACCTAAAGTTTAAAGCAGAAATTGGGGCACTTTTGAAATTTTAATTTTTGACCAAAATCAACAGGTCCGGGGCTTAGGGAATTTCTCATATGCCACAAAACAGTTCAAGCTCCTGTTCAAAAATGATGTTCCGAAATCAAGTTCTGTCACCTTAGTGATACATTTTGGGATAGTACCTAAAGTTTAAAGCAGAAATTGGGGCACTTTTGAAATTTTCACTTTTGACCAAAATCGACAGGTTCGGGGCTTAGGGAATTTCTCATATGCCACAATACGGTTCAAGCTCCTGTTCAAAAATGATGTTCCGAAATCAACTTCTGTCACCTCAGTGATACATTTTGGGATAGTACCTAAAGTTTAAAGCAGAAATTGGGGCACTTTTGAAATTTTAATTTTTGACCAAAATCGACAGGTCCGGGGCATAGGGAATTTCTCATATGCCACAAAACGGGTGAAGCTCCTGTTCAAAAATGATGCTCCGAAATCAACTTCTGTCACCTCAGTGATACATTTTGGGATAGTACCTAAAGTTTAAAGCAGAAATTGGGGCACTTTTGAAATGTTCATTTTTGACCAAAATCGACAGGTCCGGGGCTTAGGGAATTTCTCATATGCCACAAAACGGTTGAAGCTCCTGTTCAAAAATGATACTCCGAAATCAACTTCTGTCACCTTAGTGATACATTTTGGGATAGTACCTAAAGTTTAAAGCAGAAATTGGGGCACTTTTGAAATTTTAATTTTTGAACAAAATCGACAGGTCCGGGGCTTAGGGAATTTCTCATATGCCACAAAACGGTTGAAGTTCCTGTTCAAAAATGATGCTCCGAAATCAACTTCTGTCACCTTAGTGATGCATTTTGGGATAGTACCTAAAGTTTAAAGCAGAAATTGGGGCACTTTTGAAATTTTCATTTTTGACCAAAATCGACAGGTCCGGGGCTTAGGGAATTTCTCATATGCCACAAAACGGTTGAAGCTCCTGTTAAAAAATGATGCTCCGAAATCAACTTCTGTCACCTTAGTGATACATTTTGGGATAGTACCTAAAGTTTAAAGCAGAAATTGGGGCACTTTTGAAATTTTCAATTTTGACCAAAATCGACAGGTCCGGGGCTTAGGGAATTTCTCATATGCCACAAAACGGGTGAAGCTCCTGTTCAAAAATGATGCTCCGAAATCAACTTCTGTCACCTCAGTGATACATTTTGGGATAGTACCTAAAGTTTAAAGCAGAAATTGGGGCACTTTTGAAATGTTCATTTTTGACCAAAATCGACAGGTCCGGGGCTTAGGGAATTTCTCATATGCCACAAAACGGTTGAAGCTCCTGTTCAAAAATGATGCTCCGAAATCAACTTCTGTCACCTTAGTGATACATTTTGGGATAGTACCTAAAGTTTAAAGCAGAAATTGGGGCACTTTTGAAATTTTAATTTTTGAACAAAATCGACAGGTCCGGGGCTTAGGGAATTTCTCATATGCCACAAAACGGTTGAAGTTCCTGTTCAAAAATGATGCTCCGAAATCAACTTCTGTCACCTTAGTGATGCATTTTGGGATAGTACCTAAAGTTTAAAGCAGAAATTGGGGCACTTTTGAAATTTTCATTTTTGACCAAAATCGACAGGTCCGGGGCTTAGGGAATTTCTCATATGCCACAAAACGGTTGAAGCTCCTGTTAAAAAATGATGCTCCGAAATCAACTTCTGTCACCTTAGTGATACATTTTGGGATAGTACCTAAAGTTTAAAGCAGAAATTGGGGCACTTTTGAAATTTTCATTTTTGACCAAAATTGACAGGTCTGGTGCTTAGGGAATTTCTCATATGCCACAAAACGGTTGAAGCTCCTGTTCAAAAATGATGCTCCGAAATAAACTTCTGTCACCTTAGTGATACATTTTGGGATAGTACCTAAAGTTTAAAGCAGAAATTGGGGCACTTTTGAAATTTTCATTTTTGAACAAAATCGACAGGTCCGGGGCTTAGGGAATTTCTCATATGCTACAAAACGGTTGAAGCTCCTGTTCAAAAATGATGCTCCGAAATCAACTTCTGTCACCTTAGTGATACATTTTGGGATAGTACCTAAAGTTTATAGCAGAAATTGGGGCACTTTTGAAATTTTCATTTTTGACCAAAATCGACAGGTCCGGGGCTTAGGGAATTTCTCATATGCCACAAAACGGGTGAAGCTCCTGTTCAAAAATGATGCTCCGAAATCAACTTCTGTCACCTCAGTGATACATTTTGGGATAGTACCTAAAGTTTAAAGCAGAAATTGGGGCACTTTTGAAATTTTCATTTTTGACCAAAATCGACAGGTCCGGGGCTTAGGGAATTTCTCATATGCCACAAAACGGTTGAAGCTCCTGTTCAAAAATGATGCTCCGAAATCAACTTCTGTCACCTTAGTGATACATTTTGGGATAGTACCTAAAGTTTAAAGCAGAAATTGGGGCACTTTTGAAATTTTCATTTTTGACCAAAATCGACAGGTCCGGGGCTTAGGGAATTTCTCATATGCCACAAAACGGTTGAAGCTCCTGTTCAAAAATGATGTTCCGAAATCAACTTCTGTCACCTCAGTGATACATTTTGGGATAGTACCTAAAGTTTAAAGCAGAAATTGGGGCACTTTTGAAATTTTCATTTTTGACCAAAATCGACAGGTCCGGGGCTTAGGGAATTTCTCATATGCCACAAAACGGTTGAAGCTCCTGTTCAAAAATGATGTTCCGAAATCAACTTCTGTCACCTCAGTGATACATTTTGGGATAGTACCTAAAGTTTAAAGCAGAAATTGGGGCACTTTTGAAATTTTCATTTTTGACCAAAATCAACAGGTCCGGGGCTTAGGGAATTTCTCATATGCCACAAAACAGTTCAAGCTCCTGTTCAAAAATGATGTTCCGAAATCAAGTTCTGTCACCTTAGTGATACATTTTGGGATAGTACCTAAAGTTTAAAGCAGAAATTGGGGCACTTTTGAAATTTTCATTTTTGACCAAAAGCGACAGGTCCGGGGCTTAGGGAATTTCTCATATGCCACAAAACGGTTGAAGCTCCTGTTCAAAAATGATTTTCTGAAATCAACTTCTGTCACCTCAGTGATACATTTTGGGATAGTACCTAAAGTTTAAAGCAGAAATTGGGGCACTTTTGAAATTTTCATTTTTGACCAAAATCAACAGGTCCGGGGCTTAGGGAATTTCTCATATGCCACAAAACGGTTCAAGCTCCTGTTCAAAAATGATGTTCCGAAATCAAGTTCTGTCACCTTAGTGATACATTTTGGGATAGTACCTAAAGTTTAAAGCAGAAATTGGGGCACTTTTGAAATTTTCACTTTTGACCAAAATCGACAGGTTCGGGGCTTAGGGAATTTCTCATATGCCACAAAACGGTTGAAGCTCCTGTTCAAAAATGATGCTCCGAAATCAACTTCTGTCACCTCAGTGATACATTTTGGGATAATACCTAAAGTTTAAAGCAGAAATTGGGGCACTTTGGAAATTTTCATTTTTGACCAAAATCGACAGGTCCGGGGCTTAGGGAATTTCTCATATGCCACAAAACGGTTGAAGCTCCTGTTCAAAAATGATGCTCCAAAATCAACTTCTGTCACCTTAGTGATACATTTTGGGATAGTTCCTAAAGTTTAAAGCAGAAATTGGGGCACTTTTGAAATTTTCATTTTTGACCAAAATCGACAGGTCCGGGGCTTAGGGAATTTCTCATATGCCACAAAACGGTTGAAGCTCCTGTTCAAAAATGATGTTCCGAAATCAACTTCTGTCACCTCAGTGATACATTTTGGGATAGTACCTAAAGTTTAAAGCAGAAATTGGGGCACTTTTGAAATTTTCATTTTTGACCAAAATCGACAGGTCCGGGGCTTAGGGAATTTCTCATATGCCACAAAACGGTTGAAGCTCCTGTTCAAAAATGATGCTCCGAAATCAACTTCTATCATCTTAGTGATTCATTTTGGGATAGTACCTAAAGTTTAAAGCAGAAATTGGGGCACTTTTGAAATTTTCATTTTTGACCAAAATCGACAGGTCCGGGGCTTAGGGAATTTCTCATATGCCACAAAACGGTTGAAGCTCCTGTTCAAAAATGATGTTCCGAAATCAACTTCTGTCACCTCAGTGATACATTTTGGGATAGTACCTAAAGTTTAAAGCAGAAATTGGGGCACTTTTGAAATTTTCATTTTTGACCAAAATCGACAGGTCCGGGGCTTAGGGAATTTCTCATATGCCACAAAACGGTTGAAGCTCCTGTTCAAAAATGATGCTCCGAAATCAACTTCTATCATCTTAGTGATTCATTTTGGGATAGTACCTAAAGTTTAAAGCAGAAATTGGGGCACTTTTGAAATTTTCATTTTTGACCAAAATCGACAGGTCCGGGGCTTAGGGAATTTCTCATATGCCACAAAACGGTTGAAGCTCCTGTTCAAAAATGATGCTCCGAAATCAACTTCTGTCACCTTAGTGATACATTTTGGGATAGTACCTAAAATTTAAATCAGAAATTGAGGCACTTTTGACATTTTCATTTTTGAACAAAATCGACAGGTCCGGGGCATAGGGAATTTCTCATATGCCACAAAACGGTTGAAGCTCCTGTCAAAAATGATGCTCCGAAATCAACTTCTGTCACCTTAGTGATACATTTTGGGATAGTACCTAAAGTTTAAAGCAGAAATTGGGGCACTTTTGAAATTTTAATTTTTGACCAAAATCAACAGGTCCGGGGCTTAGGGAATTTCTCATATGCCACAAAACAGTTCAAGCTCCTGTTCAAAAATGATGTTCCGAAATCAAGTTCTGTCACCTTAGTGATACATTTTGGGATAGTACCTAAAGTTTAAAGCAGAAATTGGGGCACTTTTGAAATTTTCACTTTTGACCAAAATCGACAGGTTCGGGGCTTAGGGAATTTCTCATATGCCACAATACGGTTCAAGCTCCTGTTCAAAAATGATGTTCCGAAATCAACTTCTGTCACCTCAGTGATACATTTTGGGATAGTACCTAAAGTTTAAAGCAGAAATTGGGGCACTTTTGAAATTTTAATTTTTGACCAAAATCGACAGGTCCGGGGCATAGGGAATTTCTCATATGCCACAAAACGGGTGAAGCTCCTGTTCAAAAATGATGCTCCGAAATCAACTTCTGTCACCTCAGTGATACATTTTGGGATAGTACCTAAAGTTTAAAGCAGAAATTGGGGCACTTTTGAAATGTTCATTTTTGACCAAAATCGACAGGTCCGGGGCTTAGGGAATTTCTCATATGCCACAAAACGGTTGAAGCTCCTGTTCAAAAATGATGCTCCGAAATCAACTTCTGTCACCTTAGTGATACATTTTGGGATAGTACCTAAAGTTTAAAGCAGAAATTGGGGCACTTTTGAAATTTTAATTTTTGAACAAAATCGACAGGTCCGGGGCTTAGGGAATTTCTCATATGCCACAAAACGGTTGAAGTTCCTGTTCAAAAATGATGCTCCGAAATCAACTTCTGTCACCTTAGTGATGCATTTTGGGATAGTACCTAAAGTTTAAAGCAGAAATTGGGGCACTTTTGAAATTTTCATTTTTGACCAAAATCGACAGGTCCGAGGCTTAGGGAATTTCTCATATGCCACAAAACGGTTGAAGCTCCTGTTAAAAAATGATGCTCCGAAATCAACTTCTGTCACCTTAGTGATACATTTTGGGATAGTACCTAAAGTTTAAAGCAGAAATTGGGGCACTTTTGAAATTTTCATTTTTGACCAAAATCGACAGGTCCGGGGCTTAGGGAATTTCTCATATGCCACAAAACGGTTGAAGCTCCTGTTCAAAAATGATGCTCCGAAATCAACTTCTATCATCTTAGTGATTCATTTTGGGATAGTACCTAAAGTTTAAAGCAGAAATTGGGGCACTTTTGAAATTTTCATTTTTGACCAAAATCGACAGGTCCGGGGCTTAGGGAATTTCTCATATGCCACAAAAC
Source organism: Pseudophryne corroboree (assembly GCF_028390025.1). NCBI lineage: Eukaryota > Metazoa > Chordata > Amphibia > Anura > Myobatrachidae > Pseudophryne > Pseudophryne corroboree. The sequence continues at coordinate 113,108,817 of NC_086450.1, forward strand.
GGTTGAAGCTCCTGTTCAAAAATGATGCTCCGAAATCAACTTCTGTCACCTTAGTGATACATTTTGGGATAGTACCTAAAATTTAAATCAGAAATTGAGGCACTTTTGACATTTTCATTTTTGAACAAAATCGACAGGTCCGGGGCATAGGGAATTTCTCATATGCCACAAAACGGTTGAAGCTCCTGTCAAAAATGATGCTCCGAAATCAACTTCTGTCACCTTAGTGATACATTTTGGGATAGTACCTAAAGTTTAAAGCAGAAATTGGGGCACTTTTGAAATTTTAATTTTTGACCAAAATCAACAGGTCCGGGGCTTAGGGAATTTCTCATATGCCACAAAACAGTTCAAGCTCCTGTTCAAAAATGATGTTCCGAAATCAAGTTCTGTCACCTTAGTGATACATTTTGGGATAGTACCTAAAGTTTAAAGCAGAAATTGGGGCACTTTTGAAATTTTCACTTTTGACCAAAATCGACAGGTTCGGGGCTTAGGGAATTTCTCATATGCCACAATACGGTTCAAGCTCCTGTTCAAAAATGATGTTCCGAAATCAACTTCTGTCACCTCAGTGATACATTTTGGGATAGTACCTAAAGTTTAAAGCAGAAATTGGGGCACTTTTGAAATTTTAATTTTTGACCAAAATCGACAGGTCCGGGGCATAGGGAATTTCTCATATGCCACAAAACGGGTGAAGCTCCTGTTCAAAAATGATGCTCCGAAATCAACTTCTGTCACCTCAGTGATACATTTTGGGATAGTACCTAAAGTTTAAAGCAGAAATTGGGGCACTTTTGAAATGTTCATTTTTGACCAAAATCGACAGGTCCGGGGCTTAGGGAATTTCTCATATGCCACAAAACGGTTGAAGCTCCTGTTCAAAAATGATGCTCCGAAATCAACTTCTGTCACCTTAGTGATACATTTTGGGATAGTACCTAAAGTTTAAAGCAGAAATTGGGGCACTTTTGAAATTTTAATTTTTGAACAAAATCGACAGGTCCGGGGCTTAGGGAATTTCTCATATGCCACAAAACGGTTGAAGTTCCTGTTCAAAAATGATGCTCCGAAATCAACTTCTGTCACCTTAGTGATGCATTTTGGGATAGTACCTAAAGTTTAAAGCAGAAATTGGGGCACTTTTGAAATTTTCATTTTTGACCAAAATCGACAGGTCCGAGGCTTAGGGAATTTCTCATATGCCACAAAACGGTTGAAGCTCCTGTTAAAAAATGATGCTCCGAAATCAACTTCTGTCACCTTAGTGATACATTTTGGGATAGTACCTAAAGTTTAAAGCAGAAATTGGGGCACTTTTGAAATTTTCATTTTTGACCAAAATTGACAGGTCTGGTGCTTAGGGAATTTCTCATATGCCACAAAACGGTTGAAGCTCCTGTTCAAAAATGATGCTCCGAAATAAACTTCTGTCACCTTAGTGATACATTTTGGGATAGTACCTAAAGTTTAAAGCAGAAATTGGGGCACTTTTGAAATTTTCATTTTTGAACAAAATCGACAGGTGTGGGGCTTAGGGAATTTCTCATATGCCACAAAACGGTTGAAGCTCCTGTTCAAAAATGATGCTCCGAAATCAACTTCTGTCACCTTAGTGATACATTTTGGGATAGTACCTAAAGTTTATAGCAGAAATTGGGGCACTTTTGAAATTTTCATTTTTGACCAAAATCGACAGGTCCGGGGCTTAGGGAATTTCTCATATGCCACAAAACGGGTGAAGCTCCTGTTCAAAAATGATGCTCCGAAATCAACTTCTGTCACCTCAGTGATACATTTTGGGATAGTACCTAAAGTTTAAAGCAGAAATTGGGGCACTTTTGAAATTTTCATTTTTGACCAAAATCGACAGGTCCGGGGCTTAGGGAATTTCTCATATGCCACAAAACGGTTGAAGCTCCTGTTCAAAAATGATGCTCCGAAATCAACTTCTGTCACCTTAGTGATACATTTTGGGATAGTACCTAAAGTTTAAAGCAGAAATTGGGGCACTTTTGAAATTTTCACTTTTGACCAAAATCGACAGGTTCGGGGCTTAGGGAATTTCTCATATGCCACAAAACGGTTGAAGCTCCTGTTCAAAAATGATGCTCCGAAATCAACTTCTGTCACCTCAGTGATACATTTTGGGATAATACCTAAAGTTTAAAGCAGAAATTGGGGCACTTTGGAAATTTTCATTTTTGACCAAAATCGACAGGTCCGGGGCTTAGGGAATTTCTCATATGCCACAAAACGGTTGAAGCTCCTGTTCAAAAATGATGCTCCGAAATCAACTTCTGTCACCTTAGTGATACATTTTGGGATAGTTACTAAAGTTTAAAGCAGAAATTGGGGCACTTTTGAAATTTTCATTTTTGACCAAAATCGACAGGTCCGGGGCTTAGGGAATTTCTCATATGCCACAAAACGGTTGAAGCTCCTGTTCAAAAATGATGCTCCGAAATAAACTTCTGTCACCTTAGTGATACATTTTGGGATAGTACCTAAAGTTTAAAGCAGAAATTGGGGCACTTTTGAAATTTTCATTTTTGAACAAAATCGACAGGTGTGGGGCTTAGGGAATTTCTCATATGCCACAAAACGGTTGAAGCTCCTGTTCAAAAATGATGCTCCGAAATCAACTTCTGTCACCTTAGTGATACATTTTGGGATAGTACCTAAAGTTTATAGCAGAAATTGGGGCACTTTTGAAATTTTCATTTTTGACCAAAATCGACAGGTCCGGGGCTTAGGGAATTTCTCATATGCCACAAAACGGGTGAAGCTCCTGTTCAAAAATGATGCTCCGAAATCAACTTCTGTCACCTCAGTGATACATTTTGGGATAGTACCTAAAGTTTAAAGCAGAAATTGGGGCACTTTTGAAATTTTCATTTTTGACCAAAATCGACAGGTCCGGGGCTTAGGGAATTTCTCATATGCCACAAAACGGTTGAAGCTCCTGTTCAAAAATGATGCTCCGAAATCAACTTCTGTCACCTTAGTGATACATTTTGGGATAGTACCTAAAGTTTAAAGCAGAAATTGGGGCACTTTTGAAATTTTCATTTTTGACCAAAATCGACAGGTCCGGAGCTTAGGGAATTTCTCATATGCCACAAAACGGTTGAAGCTCCTGTTCAAAAATGATGTTCCGAAATCAACTTCTGTCACCTCAGTGATACATTTTGGGATAGTACCTAAAGTTTAAAGCAGAAATTGGGGCACTTTTGAAATTTTCATTTTTGACCAAAATCGACAGGTCCGGGGCTTAGGGAATTTCTCATATGCCACAAAACGGTTGAAGCTCCTGTTCAAAAATGATGTTCCGAAATCAACTTCTGTCACCTCAGTGATACATTTTGGGATAGTACCTAAAGTTTAAAGCAGAAATTGGGGCACTTTTGAAATTTTCATTTTTGACCAAAATCAACAGGTCCGGGGCTTAGGGAATTTCTCATATGCCACAAAACGGTTCAAGCTCCTGTTCAAAAATGATGTTCCGAAATCAACTTCTGTCACCTTAGTGATGCATTTTGGGATAGTACCTAAAGTTTAAAGCAGAAATTGGGGCACTTTTGAAATTTTCATTTTTGACCAAAATCGACAGGTCCGAGGCTTAGGGAATTTCTCATATGCCACAAAACGGTTGAAGCTCCTGTTAAAAAATGATGCTCCGAAATCAACTTCTGTCACCTTAGTGATACATTTTGGGATAGTACCTAAAGTTTAAAGCAGAAATTGGGGCACTTTTGAAATTTTCATTTTTGACCAAAATTGACAGGTCTGGTGCTTAGGGAATTTCTCATATGCCACAAAACGGTTGAAGCTCCTGTTCAAAAATGATGCTCCGAAATAAACTTCTGTCACCTTAGTGATACATTTTGGGATAGTACCTAAAGTTTAAAGCAGAAATTGGGGCACTTTTGAAATTTTCATTTTTGAACAAAATCGACAGGTGTGGGGCTTAGGGAATTTCTCATATGCCACAAAACGGTTGAAGCTCCTGTTCAAAAATGATGCTCCGAAATCAACTTCTGTCACCTTAGTGATACATTTTGGGATAGTACCTAAAGTTTATAGCAGAAATTGGGGCACTTTTGAAATTTTCATTTTTGACCAAAATCGACAGGTCCGGGGCTTAGGGAATTTCTCATATGCCACAAAACGGGTGAAGCTCCTGTTCAAAAATGATGCTCCGAAATCAACTTCTGTCACCTCAGTGATACATTTTGGGATAGTACCTAAAGTTTAAAGCAGAAATTGGGGCACTTTTGAAATTTTCATTTTTGACCAAAATCGACAGGTCCGGGGCTTAGGGAATTTCTCATATGCCACAAAACGGTTGAAGCTCCTGTTCAAAAATGATGCTCCGAAATCAACTTCTGTCACCTTAGTGATACATTTTGGGATAGTACCTAAAGTTTAAAGCAGAAATTGGGGCACTTTTGAAATTTTCACTTTTGACCAAAATCGACAGGTTCGGGGCTTAGGGAATTTCTCATATGCCACAAAACGGTTGAAGCTCCTGTTCAAAAATGATGCTCCGAAATCAACTTCTGTCACCTCAGTGATACATTTTGGGATAATACCTAAAGTTTAAAGCAGAAATTGGGGCACTTTGGAAATTTTCATTTTTGACCAAAATCGACAGGTCCGGGGCTTAGGGAATTTCTCATATGCCACAAAACGGTTGAAGCTCCTGTTCAAAAATGATGCTCCGAAATCAACTTCTGTCACCTTAGTGATACATTTTGGGATAGTTACTAAAGTTTAAAGCAGAAATTGGGGCACTTTTGAAATTTTCATTTTTGACCAAAATCGACAGGTCCGGGGCTTAGGGAATTTCTCATATGCCACAAAACGGTTGAAGCTCCTGTTCAAAAATGATGCTCCGAAATAAACTTCTGTCACCTTAGTGATACATTTTGGGATAGTACCTAAAGTTTAAAGCAGAAATTGGGGCACTTTTGAAATTTTCATTTTTGAACAAAATCGACAGGTGTGGGGCTTAGGGAATTTCTCATATGCCACAAAACGGTTGAAGCTCCTGTTCAAAAATGATGCTCCGAAATCAACTTCTGTCACCTTAGTGATACATTTTGGGATAGTACCTAAAGTTTATAGCAGAAATTGGGGCACTTTTGAAATTTTCATTTTTGACCAAAATCGACAGGTCCGGGGCTTAGGGAATTTCTCATATGCCACAAAACGGGTGAAGCTCCTGTTCAAAAATGATGCTCCGAAATCAACTTCTGTCACCTCAGTGATACATTTTGGGATAGTACCTAAAGTTTAAAGCAGAAATTGGGGCACTTTTGAAATTTTCATTTTTGACCAAAATCGACAGGTCCGGGGCTTAGGGAATTTCTCATATGCCACAAAACGGTTGAAGCTCCTGTTCAAAAATGATGCTCCGAAATCAACTTCTGTCACCTTAGTGATACATTTTGGGATAGTACCTAAAGTTTAAAGCAGAAATTGGGGCACTTTTGAAATTTTCATTTTTGACCAAAATCGACAGGTCCGGAGCTTAGGGAATTTCTCATATGCCACAAAACGGTTGAAGCTCCTGTTCAAAAATGATGTTCCGAAATCAACTTCTGTCACCTCAGTGATACATTTTGGGATAGTACCTAAAGTTTAAAGCAGAAATTGGGGCACTTTTGAAATTTTCATTTTTGACCAAAATCGACAGGTCCGGGGCTTAGGGAATTTCTCATATGCCACAAAACGGTTGAAGCTCCTGTTCAAAAATGATGTTCCGAAATCAACTTCTGTCACCTCAGTGATACATTTTGGGATAGTACCTAAAGTTTAAAGCAGAAATTGGGGCACTTTTGAAATTTTCATTTTTGACCAAAATCAACAGGTCCGGGGCTTAGGGAATTTCTCATATGCCACAAAACGGTTCAAGCTCCTGTTCAAAAATGATGTTCCGAAATCAACTTCTGTCACCTTAGTGATGCATTTTGGGATAGTACCTAAAGTTTAAAGCAGAAATTGGGGCACTTTTGAAATTTTCATTTTTGACCAAAATCGACAGGTCCGAGGCTTAGGGAATTTCTCATATGCCACAAAACGGTTGAAGCTCCTGTTAAAAAATGATGCTCCGAAATCAACTTCTGTCACCTTAGTGATACATTTTGGGATAGTACCTAAAGTTTAAAGCAGAAATTGGGGCACTTTTGAAATTTTAATTTTTGAACAAAATCGACAGGTCCGGGGCTTAGGGAATTTCTCATATGCCACAAAACGGTTGAAGTTCCTGTTCAAAAATGATGCTCCGAAATCAACTTCTGTCACCTTAGTGATGCATTTTGGGATAGTACCTAAAGTTTAAAGCAGAAATTGGGGCACTTTTGAAATTTTCATTTTTGACCAAAATCGACAGGTCCGAGGCTTAGGGAATTTCTCATATGCCACAAAACGGTTGAAGCTCCTGTTAAAAAATGATGCTCCGAAATCAACTTCTGTCACCTTAGTGATACATTTTGGGATAGTACCTAAAGTTTAAAGCAGAAATTGGGGCACTTTTGAAATTTTCATTTTTGACCAAAATTGACAGGTCTGGTGCTTAGGGAATTTCTCATATGCCACAAAACGGTTGAAGCTCCTGTTCAAAAATGATGCTCCGAAATAAACTTCTGTCACCTTAGTGATACATTTTGGGATAGTACCTAAAGTTTAAAGCAGAAATTGGGGCACTTTTGAAATTTTCATTTTTGAACAAAATCGACAGGTGTGGGGCTTAGGGAATTTCTCATATGCCACAAAACGGTTGAAGCTCCTGTTCAAAAATGATGCTCCGAAATCAACTTCTGTCACCTTAGTGATACATTTTGGGATAGTACCTAAAGTTTATAGCAGAAATTGGGGCACTTTTGAAATTTTCATTTTTGACCAAAATCGACAGGTCCGGGGCTTAGGGAATTTCTCATATGCCACAAAACGGGTGAAGCTCCTGTTCAAAAATGATGCTCCGAAATCAACTTCTGTCACCTCAGTGATACATTTTGGGATAGTACCTAAAGTTTAAAGCAGAAATTGGGGCACTTTTGAAATTTTCATTTTTGACCAAAATCGACAGGTCCGGGGCTTAGGGAATTTCTCATATGCCACAAAACGGTTGAAGCTCCTGTTCAAAAATGATGCTCCGAAATCAACTTCTGTCACCTTAGTGATACATTTTGGGATAGTACCTAAAGTTTAAAGCAGAAATTGGGGCACTTTTGAAATTTTCACTTTTGACCAAAATCGACAGGTTCGGGGCTTAGGGAATTTCTCATATGCCACAAAACGGTTGAAGCTCCTGTTCAAAAATGATGCTCCGAAATCAACTTCTGTCACCTCAGTGATACATTTTGGGATAATACCTAAAGTTTAAAGCAGAAATTGGGGCACTTTGGAAATTTTCATTTTTGACCAAAATCGACAGGTCCGGGGCTTAGGGAATTTCTCATATGCCACAAAACGGTTGAAGCTCCTGTTCAAAAATGATGCTCCGAAATCAACTTCTGTCACCTTAGTGATACATTTTGGGATAGTTACTAAAGTTTAAAGCAGAAATTGGGGCACTTTTGAAATTTTCATTTTTGACCAAAATCGACAGGTCCGGGGCTTAGGGAATTTCTCATATGCCACAAAACGGTTGAAGCTCCTGTTCAAAAATGATGCTCCGAAATAAACTTCTGTCACCTTAGTGATACATTTTGGGATAGTACCTAAAGTTTAAAGCAGAAATTGGGGCACTTTTGAAATTTTCATTTTTGAACAAAATCGACAGGTGTGGGGCTTAGGGAATTTCTCATATGCCACAAAACGGTTGAAGCTCCTGTTCAAAAATGATGCTCCGAAATCAACTTCTGTCACCTTAGTGATACATTTTGGGATAGTACCTAAAGTTTATAGCAGAAATTGGGGCACTTTTGAAATTTTCATTTTTGACCAAAATCGACAGGTCCGGGGCTTAGGGAATTTCTCATATGCCACAAAACGGGTGAAGCTCCTGTTCAAAAATGATGCTCCGAAATCAACTTCTGTCACCTCAGTGATACATTTTGGGATAGTACCTAAAGTTTAAAGCAGAAATTGGGGCACTTTTGAAATTTTCATTTTTGACCAAAATCGACAGGTCCGGGGCTTAGGGAATTTCTCATATGCCACAAAACGGTTGAAGCTCCTGTTCAAAAATGATGCTCCGAAATCAACTTCTGTCACCTTAGTGATACATTTTGGGATAGTACCTAAAGTTTAAAGCAGAAATTGGGGCACTTTTGAAATTTTCATTTTTGACCAAAATCGACAGGTCCGGAGCTTAGGGAATTTCTCATATGCCACAAAACGGTTGAAGCTCCTGTTCAAAAATGATGTTCCGAAATCAACTTCTGTCACCTCAGTGATACATTTTGGGATAGTACCTAAAGTTTAAAGCAGAAATTGGGGCACTTTTGAAATTTTCATTTTTGACCAAAATCGACAGGTCCGGGGCTTAGGGAATTTCTCATATGCCACAAAACGGTTGAAGCTCCTGTTCAAAAATGATGTTCCGAAATCAACTTCTGTCACCTCAGTGATACATTTTGGGATAGTACCTAAAGTTTAAAGCAGAAATTGGGGCACTTTTGAAATTTTCATTTTTGACCAAAATCAACAGGTCCGGGGCTTAGGGAATTTCTCATATGCCACAAAACGGTTCAAGCTCCTGTTCAAAAATGATGTTCCGAAATCAACTTCTGTCACCTTAGTGATGCATTTTGGGATAGTACCTAAAGTTTAAAGCAGAAATTGGGGCACTTTTGAAATTTTAATTTTTGAACAAAATCGACAGGTCCGGGGCTTAGGGAATTTCTCATATGCCACAAAACGGTTGAAGCTCCTGTTAAAAAATGATGCTCCGAAATCAACTTCTGTCACCTTAGTGATACATTTTGGGATAGTACCTAAAGTTTAAAGCAGAAATTGGGGCACTTTTGAAATTTTAATTTTTGAACAAAATCGACAGGTCCGGGGCTTAGGGAATTTCTCATATGCCACAAAACGGTTGAAGTTCCTGTTCAAAAATGATGCTCCGAAATCAACTTCTGTCACCTTAGTGATGCATTTTGGGATAGTACCTAAAGTTTAAAGCAGAAATTGGGGCACTTTTGAAATTTTCATTTTTGACCAAAATCGACAGGTCCGAGGCTTAGGGAATTTCTCATATGCCACAAAACGGTTGAAGCTCCTGTTAAAAAATGATGCTCCGAAATCAACTTCTGTCACCTTAGTGATACATTTTGGGATAGTACCTAAAGTTTAAAGCAGAAATTGGGGCACTTTTGAAATTTTCATTTTTGACCAAAATTGACAGGTCTGGTGCTTAGGGAATTTCTCATATGCCACAAAACGGTTGAAGCTCCTGTTCAAAAATGATGCTCCGAAATAAACTTCTGTCACCTTAGTGATACATTTTGGGATAGTACCTAAAGTTTAAAGCAGAAATTGGGGCACTTTTGAAATTTTCATTTTTGAACAAAATCGACAGGTGTGGGGCTTAGGGAATTTCTCATATGCCACAAAACGGTTGAAGCTCCTGTTCAAAAATGATGCTCCGAAATCAACTTCTGTCACCTTAGTGATACATTTTGGGATAGTACCTAAAGTTTATAGCAGAAATTGGGGCACTTTTGAAATTTTCATTTTTGACCAAAATCGACAGGTCCGGGGCTTAGGGAATTTCTCATATGCCACAAAACGGGTGAAGCTCCTGTTCAAAAATGATGCTCCGAAATCAACTTCTGTCACCTCAGTGATACATTTTGGGATAGTACCTAAAGTTTAAAGCAGAAATTGGGGCACTTTTGAAATTTTCATTTTTGACCAAAATCGACAGGTCCGGGGCTTAGGGAATTTCTCATATGCCACAAAACGGTTGAAGCTCCTGTTCAAAAATGATGCTCCGAAATCAACTTCTGTCACCTTAGTGATACATTTTGGGATAGTACCTAAAGTTTAAAGCAGAAATTGGGGCACTTTTGAAATTTTCACTTTTGACCAAAATCGACAGGTTCGGGGCTTAGGGAATTTCTCATATGCCACAAAACGGTTGAAGCTCCTGTTCAAAAATGATGCTCCGAAATCAACTTCTGTCACCTCAGTGATACATTTTGGGATAATACCTAAAGTTTAAAGCAGAAATTGGGGCACTTTGGAAATTTTCATTTTTGACCAAAATCGACAGGTCCGGGGCTTAGGGAATTTCTCATATGCCACAAAACGGTTGAAGCTCCTGTTCAAAAATGATGCTCCGAAATCAACTTCTGTCACCTTAGTGATACATTTTGGGATAGTTACTAAAGTTTAAAGCAGAAATTGGGGCACTTTTGAAATTTTCATTTTTGACCAAAATCGACAGGTCCGGGGCTTAGGGAATTTCTCATATGCCACAAAACGGTTGAAGCTCCTGTTCAAAAATGATGCTCCGAAATAAACTTCTGTCACCTTAGTGATACATTTTGGGATAGTACCTAAAGTTTAAAGCAGAAATTGGGGCACTTTTGAAATTTTCATTTTTGAACAAAATCGACAGGTGTGGGGCTTAGGGAATTTCTCATATGCCACAAAACGGTTGAAGCTCCTGTTCAAAAATGATGCTCCGAAATCAACTTCTGTCACCTTAGTGATACATTTTGGGATAGTACCTAAAGTTTATAGCAGAAATTGGGGCACTTTTGAAATTTTCATTTTTGACCAAAATCGACAGGTCCGGGGCTTAGGGAATTTCTCATATGCCACAAAACGGGTGAAGCTCCTGTTCAAAAATGATGCTCCGAAATCAACTTCTGTCACCTCAGTGATACATTTTGGGATAGTACCTAAAGTTTAAAGCAGAAATTGGGGCACTTTTGAAATTTTCATTTTTGACCAAAATCGACAGGTCCGGGGCTTAGGGAATTTCTCATATGCCACAAAACGGTTGAAGCTCCTGTTCAAAAATGATGCTCCGAAATCAACTTCTGTCACCTTAGTGATACATTTTGGGATAGTACCTAAAGTTTAAAGCAGAAATTGGGGCACTTTTGAAATTTTCATTTTTGACCAAAATCGACAGGTCCGGAGCTTAGGGAATTTCTCATATGCCACAAAACGGTTGAAGCTCCTGTTCAAAAATGATGTTCCGAAATCAACTTCTGTCACCTCAGTGATACATTTTGGGATAGTACCTAAAGTTTAAAGCAGAAATTGGGGCACTTTTGAAATTTTCATTTTTGACCAAAATCGACAGGTCCGGGGCTTAGGGAATTTCTCATATGCCACAAAACGGTTGAAGCTCCTGTTCAAAAATGATGTTCCGAAATCAACTTCTGTCACCTCAGTGATACATTTTGGGATAGTACCTAAAGTTTAAAGCAGAAATTGGGGCACTTTTGAAATTTTCATTTTTGACCAAAATCAACAGGTCCGGGGCTTAGGGAATTTCTCATATGCCACAAAACGGTTCAAGCTCCTGTTCAAAAATGATGTTCCGAAATCAAGTTCTGTCACCTTAGTGATACATTTTGGGATAGTACCTAAAGTTTAAAGCAGAAATTGGGGCACTTTTGAAATTTTCACTTTTGACCAAAATCGACAGGTTCGGGGCTTAGGGAATTTCTCATATGCCACAAAACGGTTGAAGCTCCTGTTCAAAAATGATGCTCCGAAATCAACTTCTGTCACCTCAGTGATACATTTTGGGATAGTACCTAAAGTTTAAAGCAGAAATTGGGGCACTTTGGAAATTTTCATTTTTGACCAAAATCGACAGGTCCGGGGCTTAGGGAATTTCTCATATGCCACAAAACGGTTGAAGCTCCTGTTCAAAAATGATGCTCCGAAATCAACTTCTGTCACCTTAGTGATACATTTTGGGATAGTTCCTAAAGTTTAAAGCAGAAATTGGGGCACTTTTGAAATTTTCATTTTTGACCAAAATCGACAGGTCCGGGGCTTAGGGAATTTCTCATATGCCACAAAACGGTTGAAGCTCCTGTTCAAAAATGATGTTCCGAAATCAACTTCTGTCACCTCAGTGATACATTTTGGGATAGTACCTAAAGTTTAAAGCAGAAATTGGGGCACTTTTGAAATTTTCATTTTTGACCAAAATCGACAGGTCCGGGGCTTAGGGAATTTCTCATATGCCACAAAACGGTTGAAGCTCCTGTTCAAAAATGATGCTCCGAAATCAACTTCTATCATCTTAGTGATACATTTTGGGATAGTACCTAAAGTTTAAAGCAGAAATTGGGGCACTTTTGAAATTTTCATTTTTGACCAAAATCGACAGGTCCGGGGCTTAGGGAATTTCTCATATGCCACAAAACGGTTGAAGCTCCTGTTCAAAAATGATGCTCCGAAATCAACTTCTGTCACCTTAGTGATACATTTTGGGATAGTACCTAAAATTTAAATCAGAAATTGAGGCACTTTTGACATTTTCATTTTTGAACAAAATCGACAGGTCCGGGGCATAGGGAATTTCTCATATGCCACAAAACGGTTGAAGCTCCTGTCAAAAATGATGCTCCGAAATCAACTTCTGTCACCTTAGTGATACATTTTGGGATAGTACCTAAAGTTTAAAGCAGAAATTGGGGCACTTTTGAAATTTTCATTTTTGACCAAAATTGACAGGTCTGGTGCTTAGGGAATTTCTCATATGCCACAAAACGGTTGAAGCTCCTGTTCAAAAATGATGCTCCGAAATAAACTTCTGTCACCTTAGTGATACATTTTGGGATAGTACCTAAAGTTTAAAGCAGAAATTGGGGCACTTTTGAAATTTTCATTTTTGAACAAAATCGACAGGTCCGGGGCTTAGGGAATTTCTCATATGCCACAAAACGGTTGAAGCTCCTGTTCAAAAATGATGCTCCGAAATCAACTTCTGTCACCTTAGTGATACATTTTGGGATAGTACCTAAAGTTTATAGCAGAAATTGGGGCACTTTTGAAATTTTCAATTTTGACCAAAATCGACAGGTCCGGGGCTTAGGGAATTTCTCATATGCCACAAAACGGGTGAAGCTCCTGTTCAAAAATGATGCTCCGAAATCAACTTCTGTCACCTCAGTGATACATTTTGGGATAGTACCTAAAGTTTAAAGCAGAAATTGGGGCACTTTTGAAATGTTCATTTTTGACCAAAATCGACAGGTCCGGGGCTTAGGGAATTTCTCATATGCCACAAAACGGTTGAAGCTCCTGTTCAAAAATGATGCTCCGAAATCAACTTCTGTCACCTTAGTGATACATTTTGGGATAGTACCTAAAGTTTAAAGCAGAAATTGGGGCACTTTTGAAATTTTAATTTTTGAACAAAATCGACAGGTCCGGGGCTTAGGGAATTTCTCATATGCCACAAAACGGTTGAAGTTCCTGTTCAAAAATGATGCTCCGAAATCAACTTCTGTCACCTTAGTGATGCATTTTGGGATAGTACCTAAAGTTTAAAGCAGAAATTGGGGCACTTTTGAAATTTTCATTTTTGACCAAAATCGACAGGTCCGGGGCTTAGGGAATTTCTCATATGCCACAAAACGGTTGAAGCTCCTGTTAAAAAATGATGCTCCGAAATCAACTTCTGTCACCTTAGTGATACATTTTGGGATAGTACCTAAAGTTTAAAGCAGAAATTGGGGCACTTTTGAAATTTTCATTTTTGACCAAAATTGACAGGTCTGGTGCTTAGGGAATTTCTCATATGCCACAAAACGGTTGAAGCTCCTGTTCAAAAATGATGCTCCGAAATAAACTTCTGTCACCTTAGTGATACATTTTGGGATAGTACCTAAAGTTTAAAGCAGAAATTGGGGCACTTTTGAAATTTTCATTTTTGAACAAAATCGACAGGTCCGGGGCTTAGGGAATTTCTCATATGCCACAAAACGGTTGAAGCTCCTGTTCAAAAATGATGCTCCGAAATCAACTTCTGTCACCTTAGTGATACATTTTGGGATAGTACCTAAAGTTTATAGCAGAAATTGGGGCACTTTTGAAATTTTCATTTTTGACCAAAATCGACAGGTCCGGGGCTTAGGGAATTTCTCATATGCCACAAAACGGGTGAAGCTCCTGTTCAAAAATGATGCTCCGAAATCAACTTCTGTCACCTCAGTAATACATTTTGGGATAGTACCTAAAGTTTAAAGCAGAAATTGGGGCACTTTTGAAATTTTCATTTTTGACCAAAATCGACAGGTCCGGGGCTTAGGGAATTTCTCATATGCCACAAAACGGTTGAAGCTCCTGTTCAAAAATGATGCTCCGAAATCAACTTCTGTCACCTTAGTGATACATTTTGGGATAGTACCTAAAGTTTAAAGCAGAAATTGGGGCACTTTTGAAATTTTCATTTTTGACCAAAATCGACAGGTCCGGGGCTTAGGGAATTTCTCATATGCCACAAAACGGTTGAAGCTCCTGTTCAAAAATGATGTTCCGAAATCAACTTCTGTCACCTCAGTGATACATTTTGGGATAGTACCTAAAGTTTAAAGCAGAAATTGGGGCACTTTTGAAATTTTCATTTTTGACCAAAATCGACAGGTCCGGGGCTTAGGGAATTTCTCATATGCCACAAAACGGTTGAAGCTCCTGTTCAAAAATGATGTTCCGAAATCAACTTCTGTCACCTCAGTGATACATTTTGGGATAGTACCTAAAGTTTAAAGCAGAAATTGGGGCACTTTTGAAATTTTCATTTTTGACCAAAATCAACAGGTCCGGGGCTTAGGGAATTTCTCATATGCCACAAAACAGTTCAAGCTCCTGTTCAAAAATGATGTTCCGAAATCAAGTTCTGTCACCTTAGTGATACATTTTGGGATAGTACCTAAAGTTTAAAGCAGAAATTGGGGCACTTTTGAAATTTTCATTTTTGACCAAAAGCGACAGGTCCGGGGCTTAGGGAATTTCTCATATGCCACAAAACGGTTGAAGCTCCTGTTCAAAAATGATTTTCTGAAATCAACTTCTGTCACCTCAGTGATACATTTTGGGATAGTACCTAAAGTTTAAAGCAGAAATTGGGGCACTTTTGAAATTTTCACTTTTGACCAAAATCGACAGGTTCGGGGCTTAGGGAATTTCTCATATGCCACAAAACGGTTGAAGCTCCTGTTCAAAAATGATGCTCCGAAATCAACTTCTGTCACCTCAGTGATACATTTTGGGATAATACCTAAAGTTTAAAGCAGAAATTGGGGCACTTTTGAAATTTAAATTTTTGACCAAAATCGACAGGTCCGGGGCATAGGGAATTTCTCATATGCCACAAAACGGTTGAAGCTCCTGTTCAAAAATGATGTTCCGAAATCAACTTCTGTCACCTCAGTGATACATTTTGGGATAGTACCTAAAGTTTAAAGCAGAAATTGGGGCACTTTTGAAATTTTCATTTTTGACCAAAATCGACAGGTCCGGGGCTTAGGGAATTTCTCATATGCCACAAAACGGTTGAAGCTCCTGTTCAAAAATGATGTTCCGAAATCAACTTCTGTCACCTCAGTGATACATTTTGGGATAGTACCTAAAGTTTAAAGCAGAAATTGGGGCACTTTTGAAATTTTCATTTTTGACCAAAATCAACAGGTCCGGGGCTTAGGGAATTTCTCATATGCCACAAAACAGTTCAAGCTCCTGTTCAAAAATGATGTTCCGAAATCAAGTTCTGTCACCTTAGTGATACATTTTGGGATAGTACCTAAAGTTTAAAGCAGAAATTGGGGCACTTTTGAAATTTTCATTTTTGACCAAAAGCGACAGGTCCGGGGCTTAGGGAATTTCTCATATGCCACAAAACGGTTGAAGCTCCTGTTCAAAAATGATTTTCTGAAATCAACTTCTGTCACCTCAGTGATACATTTTGGGATAGTACCTAAAGTTTAAAGCAGAAATTGGGGCACTTTTGAAATTTTCACTTTTGACCAAAATCGACAGGTTCGGGGCTTAGGGAATTTCTCATATACCACAAAACGGTTGAAGCTCCTGTTCAAAAATGATGCTCCGAAATCAACTTCTGTCACCTCAGTGATACATTTTGGGATAATACCTAAAGTTTAAAGCAGAAATTGGGGCACTTTTGAAATTTTAATTTTTGACCAAAATCGACAGGTCCGGGGCATAGGGAATTTCTCATATGCCACAAAACGGGTGAAGCTCCTGTTCAAAAATGATGCTCCGAAATCAACTTCTGTCACCTCAGTGATACATTTTGGGATAGTACCTAAAGTTTAAAGCAGAAATTGGGGCACTTTTGAAATGTTCATTTTTGACCAAAATCGACAGGTCCGGGGCTTAGGGAATTTCTCATATGCCACAAAACGGTTGAAGCTCCTGTTCAAAAATGATGCTCCGAAATCAACTTCTGTCACCTTAGTGATACATTTTGGGATAGTACCTAAAGTTTAAAGCAGAAATTGGGGCACTTTTGAAATTTTAATTTTTGAACAAAATCGACAGGTCCGGGGCTTAGGGAATTTCTCATATGCCACAAAACGGTTGAAGCTCCTGTTCAAAAATGATGCTCCGAAATCAACTTCTATCATCTTAGTGATACATTTTGGGATAGTACCTAAAGTTTAAAGCAGAAATTGGGGCACTTTTGAAATTTTCATTTTTGACCAAAATCGACAGGTCCGGGGCTTAGGGAATTTCTCATATGCCACAAAACGGTTGAAGCTCCTGTTCAAAAATGATGCTCCGAAATCAACTTCTGTCACCTTAGTGATACATTTTGGGATAGTACCTAAAGTTTAAAGCAGAAATTGGGGCACTTTTGAAATTTTCATTTTTGACCAAAATCGACAGGTCCGGGGCTTAGGGAATTTCTCATATGCCACAAAACGGTTGAAGCTCCTGTTCAAAAATGATGCTCCGAAATCAACTTCTGTCACCTTAGTGATACATTTTGGGATAGTACCTAAAGTTTAAAGCAGAAATTGGGGCACTTTTGAAATTTTAATTTTTGAACAAAATCGACAGGTCCGGGGCTTAGGGAATTTCTCATATGCCACAAAACGGTTGAAGTTCCTGTTCAAAAATGATGCTCCGAAATCAACTTCTGTCACCTTAGTGATGCATTTTGGGATAGTACCTAAAGTTTAAAGCAGAAATTGGGGCACTTTTGAAATTTTCATTTTTGACCAAAATCGACAGGTCCGGGGCTTAGGGAATTTCTCATATGCCACAAAACGGTTGAAGCTCCTGTTAAAAAATGATGCTCCGAAATCAACTTCTGTCACCTTAGTGATACATTTTGGGATAGTACCTAAAGTTTAAAGCAGAAATTGGGGCACTTTTGAAATTTTCATTTTTGACCAAAATTGACAGGTCTGGTGCTTAGGGAATTTCTCATATGCCACAAAACGGTTGAAGCTCCTGTTCAAAAATGATGCTCCGAAATAAACTTCTGTCACCTTAGTGATACATTTTGGGATAGTACCTAAAGTTTAAAGCAGAAATTGGGGCACTTTTGAAATTTTCATTTTTGAACAAAATCGACAGGTCCGGGGCTTAGGGAATTTCTCATATGCCACAAAACGGTTGAAGCTCCTGTTCAAAAATGATGCTCCGAAATCAACTTCTGTCACCTTAGTGATACATTTTGGGATAGTACCTAAAGTTTATAGCAGAAATTGGGGCACTTTTGAAATTTTCAATTTTGACCAAAATCGACAGGTCCGGGGCTTAGGGAATTTCTCATATGCCACAAAACGGGTGAAGCTCCTGTTCAAAAATGATGCTCCGAAATCAACTTCTGTCACCTCAGTGATACATTTTGGGATAGTACCTAAAGTTTAAAGCAGAAATTGGGGCACTTTTGAAATGTTCATTTTTGACCAAAATCGACAGGTCCGGGGCTTAGGGAATTTCTCATATGCCACAAAACGGTTGAAGCTCCTGTTCATAAATGATGCTCCGAAATCAACTTCTGTCACCTTAGTGATACATTTTGGGATAGTACCTAAAGTTTAAAGCAGAAATTGGGGCACTTTTGAAATTTTAATTTTTGAACAAAATCGAAAGGTCCGGGGCTTAGGGAATTTCTCATATGCCACAAAACGGTTGAAGTTCCTGTTCAAAAATGATGCTCCGAAATCAACTTCTGTCACCTTAGTGATGCATTTTGGGATAGTACCTAAAGTTTAAAGCAGAAATTGGGGCACTTTTGAAATTTTCATTTTTGACCAAAATCGACAGGTCCGGGGCTTAGGGAATTTCTCATATGCCACAAAACGGTTGAAGCTCCTGTTAAAAAATGATGCTCCGAAATCAACTTCTGTCACCTTAGTGATACATTTTGGGATAGTACCTAAAGTTTAAAGCAGAAATTGGGGCACTTTTGAAATTTTCATTTTTGACCAAAATTGACAGGTCTGGTGCTTAGGGAATTTCTCATATGCCACAAAACGGTTGAAGCTCCTGTTCAAAAATGATGCTCCGAAATCAACTTCTGTCACCTTAGTGATACATTTTGGGATAGTACCTAAAGTTTAAAGCAGAAATTGGGGCACTTTTGAAATTTTCATTTTTGACCAAAATCGACAGGTCCGGGGCTTAGGGAATTTCTCATATGCCACAAAACGGTTGAAGCTCCTGTTCAAAAATGATGTTCCGAAATCAACTTCTGTCACCTCAGTGATACATTTTGGGATAGTACCTAAAGTTTAAAGCAGAAATTGGGGCACTTTTGAAATTTTCATTTTTGACCAAAATCGACAGGTCCGGGGCTTAGGGAATTTCTCATATGCCACAAAACGGTTGAAGCTCCTGTTCAAAAATGATGTTCCGAAATCAACTTCTGTCACCTCAGTGATACATTTTGGGATAGTACCTAAAGTTTAAAGCAGAAATTGGGGCACTTTTGAAATTTTCATTTTTGACCAAAATCAACAGGTCCGGGGCTTAGGGAATTTCTCATATGCCACAAAACAGTTCAAGCTCCTGTTCAAAAATGATGTTCCGAAATCAAGTTCTGTCACCTTAGTGATACATTTTGGGATAGTACCTAAAGTTTAAAGCAGAAGTTGGGGCACTTTTGAAATTTTCATTTTTGACCAAAAGCGACAGGTCCGGGGCTTAGGGAATTTCTCATATGCCACAAAACGGTTGAAGCTCCTGTTCAAAAATGATTTTCTGAAATCAACTTCTGTCACCTCAGTGATACATTTTGGGATAGTACCTAAAGTTTAAAGCAGAAATTGGGGCACTTTTGAAATTTTCATTTTTGACCAAAATCAACAGGTCCGGGGCTTAGGGAATTTCTCATATGCCACAAAACGGTTCAAGCTCCTGTTCAAAAATGATGTTCCGAAATCAAGTTCTGTCACCTTAGTGATACATTTTGGGATAGTACCTAAAGTTTAAAGCAGAAATTGGGGCACTTTTGAAATTTTCACTTTTGACCAAAATCGACAGGTTCGGGGCTTAGGGAATTTCTCATATGCCACAAAACGGTTGAAGCTCCTGTTCAAAAATGATGCTCCGAAATCAACTTCTGTCACCTCAGTGATACATTTTGGGATAATACCTAAAGTTTAAAGCAGAAATTGGGGCACTTTTGAAATTTTAATTTTTGACCAAAATCGACAGGTCCGGGGCATAGGGAATTTCTCATATGCCACAAAACGGGTGAAGCTCCTGTTCAAAAATGATGCTCCGAAATCAACTTCTGTCACCTCAGTGATACATTTTGGGATAGTACCTAAAGTTTAAAGCAGAAATTGGGGCACTTTTGAAATGTTCATTTTTGACCAAAATCGACAGGTCCGGGGCTTAGGGAATTTCTCATATGCCACAAAACGGTTGAAGCTCCTGTTCAAAAATGATGCTCCGAAATCAACTTCTGTCACCTTAGTGATACATTTTGGGATAGTACCTAAAGTTTAAAGCAGAAATTGGGGCACTTTTGAAATTTTAATTTTTGAACAAAATCGACAGGTCCGGGGCTTAGGGAATTTCTCATATGCCACAAAACGGTTGAAGTTCCTGTTCAAAAATGATGCTCCGAAATCAACTTCTGTCACCTTAGTGATGCATTTTGGGATAGTACCTAAAGTTTAAAGCAGAAATTGGGGCACTTTTGAAATTTTCATTTTTGACCAAAATCGACAGGTCCGAGGCTTAGGGAATTTCTCATATGCCACAAAACGGTTGAAGCTCCTGTTAAAAAATGATGCTCCGAAATCAACTTCTGTCACCTTAGTGATACATTTTGGGATAGTACCTAAAGTTTAAAGCAGAAATTGGGGCACTTTTGAAATTTTCATTTTTGACCAAAATTGACAGGTCTGGTGCTTAGGGAATTTCTCATATGCCACAAAACGGTTGAAGCTCCTGTTCAAAAATGATGCTCCGAAATAAACTTCTGTCACCTTAGTGATACATTTTGGGATAGTACCTAAAGTTTAAAGCAGAAATTGGGGCACTTTTGAAATTTTCATTTTTGAACAAAATCGACAGGTGTGGGGCTTAGGGAATTTCTCATATGCCACAAAACGGTTGAAGCTCCTGTTCAAAAATGATGCTCCGAAATCAACTTCTGTCACCTTAGTGATACATTTTGGGATAGTACCTAAAGTTTATAGCAGAAATTGGGGCACTTTTGAAATTTTCATTTTTGACCAAAATCGACAGGTCCGGGGCTTAGGGAATTTCTCATATGCCACAAAACGGGTGAAGCTCCTGTTCAAAAATGATGCTCCGAAATCAACTTCTGTCACCTCAGTGATACATTTTGGGATAGTACCTAAAGTTTAAAGCAGAAATTGGGGCACTTTTGAAATTTTCATTTTTGACCAAAATCGACAGGTCCGGGGCTTAGGGAATTTCTCATATGCCACAAAACGGTTGAAGCTCCTGTTCAAAAATGATGCTCCGAAATCAACTTCTGTCACCTTAGTGATACATTTTGGGATAGTACCTAAAGTTTAAAGCAGAAATTGGGGCACTTTTGAAATTTTCATTTTTGACCAAAATCGACAGGTCCGGGGCTTAGGGAATTTCTCATATGCCACAAAACGGTTGAAGCTCCTGTTCAAAAATGATGTTCCGAAATCAACTTCTGTCACCTCAGTGATACATTTTGGGATAGTACCTAAAGTTTAAAGCAGAAATTGGGGCACTTTTGAAATTTTCATTTTTGACCAAAATCGACAGGTCCGGGGCTTAGGGAATTTCTCATATGCCACAAAACGGTTGAAGCTCCTGTTCAAAAATGATGTTCCGAAATCAACTTCTGTCACCTCAGTGATACATTTTGGGATAGTACCTAAAGTTTAAAGCAGAAATTGGGGCACTTTTGAAATTTTCATTTTTGACCAAAATCAACAGGTCCGGGGCTTAGGGAATTTCTCATATGCCACAAAACAGTTCAAGCTCCTGTTCAAAAATGATATTCCGAAATCAACTTCTGTCACCTCAGTGATACATTTTGGGATAGTACCTAAAGTTTAAAGCAGAAATTGGGGCACTTTTGAAATTTTCATTTTTGACCAAAATCAACAGGTCCGGGGCTTAGGGAATTTCTCATATGCCACAAAACGGTTCAAGCTCCTGTTCAAAAATGATGTTCCGAAATCAAGTTCTGTCACCTTAGTGATACATTTTGGGATAGTACCTAAAGTTTAAAGCAGAAATTGGGGCACTTTTGAAATTTTCACTTTTGACCAAAATCGACAGGTTCGGGGCTTAGGGAATTTCTCATATGCCACAAAACGGTTGAAGCTCCTGTTCAAAAATGATGCTCCGAAATCAACTTCTGTCACCTCAGTGATACATTTTGGGATAATACCTAAAGTTTAAAGCAGAAATTGGGGCACTTTTGAAATTTTAATTTTTGACCAAAATCGACAGGTCCGGGGCATAGGGAATTTCTCATATGCCACAAAACGGGTGAAGCTCCTGTTCAAAAATGATGCTCCGAAATCAACTTCTGTCACCTTAGTGATACATTTTGGGATAGTACCTAAAGTTTAAAGCAGAAATTGGGGCACTTTTGAAATTTTCACTTTTGACCAAAATCGACAGGTTCGGGGCTTAGGGAATTTCTCATATGCCACAAAACGGTTGAAGCTCCTGTTCAAAAATGATGCTCCGAAATCAACTTCTGTCACCTCAGTGATACATTTTGGGATAGTACCTAAAGTTTAAAGCAGAAATTGGGGCACTTTGGAAATTTTCATTTTTGACCAAAATCGACAGGTCCGGGGCTTAGGGAATTTCTCATATGCCACAAAACGGTTGAAGCTCCTGTTAAAAAATGATGCTCCGAAATCAACTTCTGTCACCTTAGTGATACATTTTGGGATAGTACCTAAAGTTTAAAGCAGAAATTGGGGCACTTTTGAAATTTTCATTTTTGACCAAAATTGACAGGTCTGGTGCTTAGGGAATTTCTCATATGCCACAAAACGGTTGAAGCTCCTGTTCAAAAATGATGCTCCGAAATAAACTTCTGTCACCTTAGTGATACATTTTGGGATAGTACCTAAAGTTTAAAGCAGAAATTGGGGCACTTTTGAAATTTTCATTTTTGAACAAAATCGACAGGTCCGGGGCTTAGGGAATTTCTCATATGCCACAAAACGGTTGAAGCTCCTGTTCAAAAATGATGCTCCGAAATCAACTTCTGTCACCTTAGTGATACATTTTGGGATAGTACCTAAAGTTTATAGCAGAAATTGGGGCACTTTTGAAATTTTCATTTTTGACCAAAATCGACAGGTCCGGGGCTTAGGGAATTTCTCATATGCCACAAAACAGTTCAAGCTCCTGTTCAAAAATGATGTTCCGAAATCAAGTTCTGTCACCTTAGTGATACATTTTGGGATAGTACCTAAAGTTTAAAGCAGAAATTGGGGCACTTTTGAAATTTTCACTTTTGACCAAAATCGACAGGTTCGGGGCTTAGGGAATTTCTCATATGCCACAATACGGTTCAAGCTCCTGTTCAAAAATGATGTTCCGAAATCAACTTCTGTCACCTCAGTGATACATTTTGGGATAGTACCTAAAGTTTAAAGCAGAAATTGGGGCACTTTTGAAATTTTAATTTTTGACCAAAATCGACAGGTCCGGGGCATAGGGAATTTCTCATATGCCACAAAACGGGTGAAGCTCCTGTTCAAAAATGATGCTCCGAAATCAACTTCTGTCACCTCAGTGATACATTTTGGGATAGTACCTAAAGTTTAAAGCAGAAATTGGGGCACTTTTGAAATTTTCATTTTTGACCAAAATCGACAGGTCCGGGGCTTAGGGAATTTCTCATATGCCACAAAACGGTTGAAGCTCCTGTTCAAAAATGATGCTCCGAAATCAACTTCTGTCACCTTAGTGATACATTTTGGGATAGTACCTAAAGTTTAAAGCAGAAATTGGGGCACTTTTGAAATTTTAATTTTTGAACAAAATCGACAGGTCCGGGGCTTAGGGAATTTCTCATATGCCACAAAACGGTTGAAGTTCCTGTTCAAAAATGATGCTCCGAAATCAACTTCTGTCACCTTAGTGATGCATTTTGGGATAGTACCTAAAGTTTAAAGCAGAAATTGGGGCACTTTTGAAATTTTCATTTTTGACCAAAATCGACAGGTCCGAGGCTTAGGGAATTTCTCATATGCCACAAAACGGTTGAAGCTCCTGTTAAAAAATGATGCTCCGAAATCAACTTCTGTCACCTTAGTGATACATTTTGGGATAGTACCTAAAGTTTAAAGCAGAAATTGGGGCACTTTTGAAATTTTCATTTTTGACCAAAATTGACAGGTCTGGTGCTTAGGGAATTTCTCATATGCCACAAAACGGTTGAAGCTCCTGTTCAAAAATGATGCTCCGAAATAAACTTCTGTCACCTTAGTGATACATTTTGGGATAGTACCTAAAGTTTAAAGCAGAAATTGGGGCACTTTTGAAATTTTCATTTTTGAACAAAATCGACAGGTGTGGGGCTTAGGGAATTTCTCATATGCCACAAAACGGTTGAAGCTCCTGTTCAAAAATGATGCTCCGAAATCAACTTCTGTCACCTTAGTGATACATTTTGGGATAGTACCTAAAGTTTATAGCAGAAATTGGGGCACTTTTGAAATTTTCATTTTTGACCAAAATCGACAGGTCCGGGGCTTAGGGAATTTCTCATATGCCACAAAACGGGTGAAGCTCCTGTTCAAAAATGATGCTCCGAAATCAACTTCTGTCACCTCAGTGATACATTTTGGGATAGTACCTAAAGTTTAAAGCAGAAATTGGGGCACTTTTGAAATTTTCATTTTTGACCAAAATCGACAGGTCCGGGGCTTAGGGAATTTCTCATATGCCACAAAACGGTTGAAGCTCCTGTTCAAAAATGATGCTCCGAAATCAACTTCTGTCACCTTAGTGATACATTTTGGGATAGTACCTAAAGTTTAAAGCAGAAATTGGGGCACTTTTGAAATTTTCATTTTTGACCAAAATCGACAGGTCCGGGGCTTAGGGAATTTCTCATATGCCACAAAACGGTTGAAGCTCCTGTTCAAAAATGATGTTCCGAAATCAACTTCTGTCACCTCAGTGATACATTTTGGGATAGTACCTAAAGTTTAAAGCAGAAATTGGGGCACTTTTGAAATTTTCATTTTTGACCAAAATCGACAGGTCCGGGGCTTAGGGAATTTCTCATATGCCACAAAACGGTTGAAGCTCCTGTTCAAAAATGATGTTCCGAAATCAACTTCTATCACCTCAGTGATACATTTTGGGATAGTACCTAAAGTTTAAAGCAGAAATTGGGGCACTTTTGAAATTTTCATTTTTGACCAAAATCAACAGGTCCGGGGCTTAGGGAATTTCTCATATGCCACAAAACAGTTCAAGCTCCTGTTCAAAAATGATGTTCCGAAATCAACTTCTGTCACCTCAGTGATACATTTTGGGATAGTACCTAAAGTTTAAAGCAGAAATTGGGGCACTTTTGAAATTTTCATTTTTGACCAAAATCAACAGGTCCGGGGCTTAGGGAATTTCTCATATGCCACAAAACGGTTCAAGCTCCTGTTCAAAAATGATGTTCCGAAATCAAGTTCTGTCACCTTAGTGATACATTTTGGGATAGTACCTAAAGTTTAAAGCAGAAATTGGGGCACTTTTGAAATTTTCACTTTTGACCAAAATCGACAGGTTCGGGGCTTAGGGAATTTCTCATATGCCACAAAACGGTTGAAGCTCCTGTTCAAAAATGATGCTCCGAAATCAACTTCTGTCACCTCAGTGATACATTTTGGGATAGTACCTAAAGTTTAAAGCAGAAATTGGGGCACTTTGGAAATTTTCATTTTTGACCAAAATCGACAGGTCCGGGGCTTAGGGAATTTCTCATATGCCACAAAACGGTTGAAACTCCTGTTCAAAAATGATGCTCCGAAATCAACTTCTGTCACCTTAGTGATACATTTTGGGATAGTACCTAAAGTTTAAAGCAGAAATTGGGGCACTTTTGAAATTTTCATTTTTGACCAAAATTGACAGGTCTGGTGCTTAGGGAATTTCTCATATGCCACAAAACGGTTGAAGCTCCTGTTCAAAAATGATGCTCCGAAATAAACTTCTGTCACCTTAGTGATACATTTTGGGATAGTACCTAAAGTTTAAAGCAGAAATTGGGGCACTTTTGAAATTTTCATTTTTGAACAAAATCGACAGGTCCGGGGCTTAGGGAATTTCTCATATGCCACAAAACGGTTGAAGCTCCTGTTCAAAAATGATGCTCCGAAATCAACTTCTGTCACCTTAGTGATACATTTTGGGATAGTACCTAAAGTTTATAGCAGAAATTGGGGCACTTTTGAAATTTTCATTTTTGACCAAAATCGACAGGTCCGGGGCTTAGGGAATTTCTCATATGCCACAAAACGGGTGAAGCTCCTGTTCAAAAATGATGCTCCGAAATCAACTTCTGTCACCTCAGTGATACATTTTGGGATAGTACCTAAAGTTTAAAGCAGAAATTGGGGCACTTTTGAAATTTTCATTTTTGACCAAAATCGACAGGTCCGGGGCTTAGGGAATTTCTCATATGCCACAAAACGGTTGAAGCTCCTGTTCAAAAATGATGCTCCGAAATCAACTTCTGTCACCTTAGTGATACATTTTGGGATAGTACCTAAAGTTTAAAGCAGAAATTGGGGCACTTTTGAAATTTTCATTTTTGACCAAAATCGACAGGTCCGGGGCTTAGGGAATTTCTCATATGCCACAAAACGGTTGAAGCTCCTGTTCAAAAATGATGTTCCGAAATCAACTTCTGTCACCTCAGTGATACATTTTGGGATAGTACCTAAAGTTTAAAGCAGAAATTGGGGCACTTTTGAAATTTTCATTTTTGACCAAAATCGACAGGTCCGGGGCTTAGGGAATTTCTCATATGCCACAAAACGGTTGAAGCTCCTGTTCAAAAATGATGTTCCGAAATCAACTTCTGTCACCTCAGTGATACATTTTGGGATAGTACCTAAAGTTTAAAGCAGAAATTGGGGCACTTTTGAAATTTTCATTTTTGACCAAAATCAACAGGTCCGGGGCTTAGGGAATTTCTCATATGCCACAAAACGGTTCAAGCTCCTGTTCAAAAATGATGTTCCGAAATCAAGTTCTGTCACCTTAGTGATACATTTTGGGATAGTACCTAAAGTTTAAAGCAGAAATTGGGGCACTTTTGAAATTTTCACTTTTGACCAAAATCGACAGGTTCGGGGCTTAGGGAATTTCTCATATGCCACAAAACGGTTGAAGCTCCTGTTCAAAAATGATGCTCCGAAATCAACTTCTGTCACCTCAGCGATACATTTTGGGATAGTACCTAAAGTTTAAAGCAGAAATTGGGGCACTTTGGAAATTTTCATTTTTGACCAAAATCGACAGGTCCGGGGCTTAGGGAATTTCTCATATGCCACAAAACGGTTGAAGCTCCTGTTCAAAAATGATGCTCCGAAATCAACTTCTGTCACCTTAGTGATACATTTTGGGATAGTTCCTAAAGTTTAAAGCAGAAATTGGGGCACTTTTGAAATTTTCATTTTTGACCAAAATCGACAGGTCCGGGGCTTAGGGAATTTCTCATATGCCACAAAACGGTTGAAGCTCCTGTTCAAAAATGATGTTCCGAAATCAACTTCTGTCACCTCAGTGATACATTTTGGGATAGTACCTAAAGTTTAAAGCAGAAATTGGGGCACTTTTGAAATTTTCATTTTTGACCAAAATCGACAGGTCCGGGGCTTAGGGAATTTCTCATATGCCACAAAACGGTTGAAGCTCCTGTTCAAAAATGATGCTCCGAAATCAACTTCTATCATCTTAGTGATTCATTTTGGGATAGTACCTAAAGTTTAAAGCAGAAATTGGGGCACTTTTGAAATTTTCATTTTTGACCAAAATCGACAGGTCCGGGGCTTAGGGAATTTCTCATATGCCACAAAACGGTTGAAGCTCCTGTTCAAAAATGATGCTCCGAAATCAACTTCTGTCACCTTAGTGATACATTTTGGGATAGTACCTAAAATTTAAATCAGAAATTGAGGCACTTTTGACATTTTCATTTTTGAACAAAATCGACAGGTCCGGGGCATAGGGAATTTCTCATATGCCACAAAACGGTTGAAGCTCCTGTCAAAAATGATGCTCCGAAATCAACTTCTGTCACCTTAGTGATACATTTTGGAATAGTACCTAAAGTTTAAAGCAGAAATTGGGGCACTTTTGAAATTTTAATTTTTGACAAAAATCAACAGGTCCGGGGCTTAGGGAATTTCTCATATGCCACAAAACAGTTCAAGCTCCTGTTCAAAAATGATGTTCCGAAATCAAGTTCTGTCACCTTAGTGATACATTTTGGGATAGTACCTAAAGTTTAAAGCAGAAATTGGGGCACTTTTGAAATTTTCACTTTTGACCAAAATCGACAGGTTCGGGGCTTAGGGAATTTCTCATATGCCACAATACGGTTCAAGCTCCTGTTCAAAAATGATGTTCCGAAATCAACTTCTGTCACCTCAGTGATACATTTTGGGATAGTACCTAAAGTTTAAAGCAGAAATTGGGGCACTTTTGAAATTTTAATTTTTGACCAAAATCGACAGGTCCGGGGCATAGGGAATTTCTCATATGCCACAAAACGGGTGAAGCTCCTGTTCAAAAATGATGCTCCGAAATCAACTTCTGTCACCTCAGTGATACATTTTGGGATAGTACCTAAAGTTTAAAGCAGAAATTGGGGCACTTTTGAAATGTTCATTTTTGACCAAAATCGACAGGTCCGGGGCTTAGGGAATTTCTCATATGCCACAAAACGGTTGAAGCTCCTGTTCAAAAATGATGCTCCGAAATCAACTTCTGTCACCTTAGTGATACATTTTGGGATAGTACCTAAAGTTTAAAGCAGAAATTGGGGCACTTTTGAAATTTTAATTTTTGAACAAAATCGACAGGTCCGGGGCTTAGGGAATTTCTCATATGCCACAAAACGGTTGAAGTTCCTGTTCAAAAATGATGCTCCGAAATCAACTTCTGTCACCTTAGTGATGCATTTTGGGATAGTACCTAAAGTTTAAAGCAGAAATTGGGGCACTTTGGAAATTTTCATTTTTGACCAAAATCGACAGGTCCGGGGCTTAGGGAATTTCTCATATGCCACAAAACGGGTGAAGCTCCTGTTCAAAAATGATGCTCCGAAATCAACTTCTGTCACCTCAGTGATACATTTTGGGATAGTACCTAAAGTTTAAAGCAGAAATTGGGGCACTTTTGAAATTTTCATTTTTGAACAAAATCGACAGGTCCGGGGCTTAGGGAATTTCTCATATGCCACAAAACGGTTGAAGCTCCTGTTCAAAAATGATGCTCCGAAATCAACTTCTGTCACCTTAGTGATACATTTTGGGATAGTACCTAAAGTTTAAAGCAGAAATTGGGGCACTTTTGAAATTTTCATTTTTGACCAAAATCGACAGGTCCGGGGCTTAGGGAATTTCTCATATGCCACAAAACGGTTGAAGCTCCTGTTCAAAAATGATGTTCCGAAATCAACTTCTGTCACCTCAGTGATACATTTTGGGATAGTACCTAAAGTTTAAAGCAGAAATTGGGGCACTTTTGAAATTTTCATTTTTGACCAAAATCGACAGGTCCGGGGCTTAGGGAATTTCTCATATGCCACAAAACGGTTGAAGCTCCTGTTCAAAAATGATGTTCCGAAATCAACTTCTGTCACCTCAGTGATACATTTTGGGATAGTACCTAAAGTTTAAAGCAGAAATTGGGGCACTTTTGAAATTTTCATTTTTGACCAAAATCAACAGGTCCGGGGCTTAGGGAATTTCTCATATGCCACAAAACAGTTCAAGCTCCTGTTCAAAAATGATGTTCCGAAATCAACTTCTGTCACCTCAGTGATACATTTTGGGATAGTACCTAAAGTTTAAAGCAGAAATTGGGGCACTTTTGAAATTTTCATTTTTGACCAAAATCAACAGGTCCGGGGCTTAGGGAATTTCTCATATGCCACAAAACGGTTCAAGCTCCTGTTCAAAAATGATGTTCCGAAATCAAGTTCTGTCACCTTAGTGATACATTTTGGGATAGTACCTAAAGTTTAAAGCAGAAATTGGGGCACTTTTGAAATTTTCACTTTTGACCAAAATCGACAGGTTCGGGGCTTAGGGAATTTCTCATATGCCACAAAACGGTTGAAGCTCCTGTTCAAAAATGATGCTCCGAAATCAACTTCTGTCACCTCAGTGATACATTTTGGGAAAGTACCTAAAGTTTAAAGCAGAAATTGGGGCACTTTGGAAATTTTCATTTTTGACCAAAATCGACAGGTCCGGGGCTTAGGGAATTTCTCATATGCCACAAAACGGTTGAAGCTCCTGTTCAAAAATGATGCTCCGAAATCAACTTCTGTCACCTTAGTGATACATTTTGGGATAGTTCCTAAAGTTTAAAGCAGAAATTGGGGCACTTTTGAAATTTTAATTTTTGACCAAAATCGACAGGTCCGGGGCTTAGGGAATTTCTCATATGCCACAAAACGGTTGAAGCTCCTGTTCAAAAATGATGTTCCGAAATCAACTTCTGTCACCTCAGTGATACATTTTGGGATAGTACCTAAAGTTTAAAGCAGAAAATGGGGCACTTTTGAAATTTTCATTTTTGACCAAAATCGACAGGTCCGGGGCTTAGGGAATTTCTCATATGCCACAAAACGGTTGAAGCTCCTGTTCAAAAATGATGCTCCGAAATCAACTTCTATCATCTTAGTGATACATTTTGGGATAGTACCTAAAGTTTAAAGCAGAAATTGGGGCACTTTTGAAATTTTCATTTTTGACCAAAATCGACAGGTCCGGGGCTTAGGGAATTTCTCATATGCCACAAAACGGTTGAAGCTCCTGTTCAAAAATGATGCTCCGAAATCAACTTCTGTCACCTTAGTGATACATTTTGGGATAGTACCTAAAATTTAAATCAGAAATTGAGGCACTTTTGACATTTTCATTTTTGAACAAAATCGACAGGTCCGGGGCATAGGGAATTTCTCATATGCCACAAAACGGTTGAAGCTCCTGTCAAAAATGATGCTCCGAAATCAACTTCTGTCACCTTAGTGATACATTTTGGGATAGTACCTAAAGTTTAAAGCAGAAATTGGGGCACTTTTGAAATTTTCATTTTTGACCAAAATTGACAGGTCTGGTGCTTAGGGAATTTCTCATATGCCACAAAACGGTTGAAGCTCCTGTTCAAAAATGATGCTCCGAAATAAACTTCTGTCACCTTAGTGATACATTTTGGGATAGTACCTAAAGTTTAAAGCAGAAATTGGGGCACTTTTGAAATTTTCATTTTTGAACAAAATCGACAGGTCCGGGGCTTAGGGAATTTCTCATATGCCACAAAACGGTTGAAGCTCCTGTTCAAAAATGATGCTCCGAAATCAACTTCTGTCACCTTAGTGATACATTTTGGGATAGTACCTAAAGTTTATAGCAGAAATTGGGGCACTTTTGAAATTTTCAATTTTGACCAAAATCGACAGGTCCGGGGCTTAGGGAATTTCTCATATGCCACAAAACGGGTGAAGCTCCTGTTCAAAAATGATGCTCCGAAATCAACTTCTGTCACCTCAGTGATACATTTTGGGATAGTACCTAAAGTTTAAAGCAGAAATTGGGGCACTTTTGAAATGTTCATTTTTGACCAAAATCGACAGGTCCGGGGCTTAGGGAATTTCTCATATGCCACAAAACGGTTGAAGCGCCTGTTCAAAAATGATGCTCCGAAATCAACTTCTGTCACCTTAGTGATACATTTTGGGATAGTACCTAAAGTTTAAAGCAGAAATTGGGGCACTTTTGAAATTTTAATTTTTGAACAAAATCGACAGGTCCGGGGCTTAGGGAATTTCTCATATGCCACAAAACGGTTGAAGTTCCTGTTCAAAAATGATGCTCCGAAATCAACTTCTGTCACCTTAGTGATGCATTTTGGGATAGTACCTAAAGTTTAAAGCAGAAATTGGGGCACTTTTGAAATTTTCATTTTTGACCAAAATCGACAGGTCCGGGGCTTAGGGAATTTCTCATATGCCACGAAACAGTTGAAGCTCCTGTTAAAAAATGATGCTCCGAAATCAACTTCTGTCACCTTAGTGATACATTTTGGGATAGTACCTAAAGTTTAAAGCAGAAATTGGGGCACTTTTGAAATTTTCATTTTTGACCAAAATTGACAGGTCTGGTGCTTAGGGAATTTCTCATATGCCACAAAACGGTTGAAGCTCCTGTTCAAAAATGATGCTCCGAAATAAACTTCTGTCACCTTAGTGATACATTTTGGGATAGTACCTAAAGTTTAAAGCAGAAATTGGGGCACTTTTGAAATTTTCATTTTTGACCAAAATCGACAGGTCCGGGGCTTAGGGAATTTCTCATATGCCACAAAACGGTTGAAGCTCCTGTTCAAAAATGATGTTCCGAAATCAACTTCTGTCACCTCAGTGATACATTTTCGGATAGTACCTAAAGTTTAAAGCAGAAATTGGGGCACTTTTGAAATTTTCATTTTTGACCAAAATCGACAGGTCCGGGGCTTAGGGAATTTCTCATATGCCACAAAACGGTTGAAGCTCCTGTTCAAAAATGATGTTCCGAAATCAACTTCTGTCACCTCAGTGATACATTTTGGGATAGTACCTAAAGTTTAAAGCAGAAATTGGGGCACTTTTGAAATTTTCATTTTTGACCAAAATCAACAGGTCCGGGGCTTAGGGAATTTCTCATATGCCACAAAACAGTTCAAGCTCCTGTTCAAAAATGATGTTCCGAAATCAAGTTCTGTCACCTTAGTGATACATTTTGGGATAGTACCTAAAGTTTAAAGCAGAAATTGGGGCACTTTTGAAATTTTCATTTTTGACCAAAATCGACAGGTCCGGGGCTTAGGGAATTTCTCATATGCCACAAAACGGTTGAAGCTCCTGTTCAAAAATGATTTTCTGAAATCAACTTCTGTCACCTCAGTGATACATTTTGGGATAGTACCTAAAGTTTAAAGCAGAAATTGGGGCACTTTTGAAATTTTCATTTTTGACCAAAATCAACAGGTCCGGGGCTTAGGGAATTTCTCATATGCCACAAAACGGTTCAAGCTCCTGTTCAAAAATGATGTTCCGAAATCAAGTTCTGTCACCTTAGTGATACATTTTGGGATAGTACCTAAAGTTTAAAGCAGAAATTGGGGCACTTTTGAAATTTTCACTTTTGACCAAAATCGACAGGTTCGGGGCTTAGGGAATTTCTCATATGCCACAAAACGGTTGAAGCTCCTGTTCAAAAATGATGTTCCGAAATCAACTTCTGTCACCTCAGTGATACATTTTGGGATAGTTCCTAAAGTTTAAAGCAGAAATTGGGGCACTTTTGAAATTTTCATTTTTGACCAAAATCGACAGGTCCGGGGCTTAGGGAATTTCTCATATGCCACAAAACGGTTGAAGCTCCTGTTCAAAAATGATGTTCCGAAATCAACTTCTGTCACCTCAGTGATACATTTTGGGATAGTACCTAAAGTTTAAAGCAGAAATTGGGGCACTTTTGAAATTTTCATTTTTGACCAAAATCGACAGGTCCGGGGCTTAGGGAATTTCTCATATGCCACAAAACGGTTGAAGCTCCTGTTCAAAAATGATGCTCCGAAATCAACTTCTATCATCTTAGTGATACATTTTGGGATAGTACCTAAAGTTTAAAGCAGAAATTGGGGCACTTTTGAAATTTTCATTTTTGACCAAAATCGACAGGTCCGGGGCTTAGGGAATTTCTCATATGCCACAAAACGGTTGAAGCTCCTGTTCAAAAATGATGCTCCGAAATCAACTTCTGTCACCTTAGTGATACATTTTGGGATAGTACCTAAAATTTAAATCAGAAATTGAGGCACTTTTGACATTTTCATTTTTGAACAAAATCGACAGGTCCGGGGCATAGGGAATTTCTCATATGCCACAAAACGGTTGAAGCTCCTGTCAAAAATGATGCTCCGAAATCAACTTCTGTCACCTTAGTGATACATTTTGGGATAGTACCTAAAGTTTAAAGCAGAAATTGGGGCACTTTTGAAATTTTAATTTTTGACCAAAATCAACAGGTCCGGGGCTTAGGGAATTTCTCATATGCCACAAAACAGTTCAAGCTCCTGTTCAAAAATGATGTTCCGAAATCAAGTTCTGTCACCTTAGTGATACATTTTGGGATAGTACCTAAAGTTTAAAGCAGAAATTGGGGCACTTTTGAAATTTTCACTTTTGACCAAAATCGACAGGTTCGGGGCTTA
This sequence comes from Pseudophryne corroboree, assembly GCF_028390025.1. NCBI lineage: Eukaryota > Metazoa > Chordata > Amphibia > Anura > Myobatrachidae > Pseudophryne > Pseudophryne corroboree. Next base: position 113,142,717 of record NC_086450.1, read on the forward strand.
GGGAATTTCTCATATGCCACAAAACGGTTGAAGCTCCTGTTCAAAAATGATGCTCCGAAATCAACTTCTGTCACCTCAGTGATACATTTTGGGAAAGTACCTAAAGTTTAAAGCAGAAATTGGGGCACTTTGGAAATTTTCATTTTTGACCAAAATCGACAGGTCCGGGGCTTAGGGAATTTCTCATATGCCACAAAACGGTTGAAGCTCCTGTTCAAAAATGATGCTCCGAAATCAACTTCTGTCACCTTAGTGATACATTTTGGGATAGTTCCTAAAGTTTAAAGCAGAAATTGGGGCACTTTTGAAATTTTAATTTTTGACCAAAATCGACAGGTCCGGGGCTTAGGGAATTTCTCATATGCCACAAAACGGTTGAAGCTCCTGTTCAAAAATGATGTTCCGAAATCAACTTCTGTCACCTCAGTGATACATTTTGGGATAGTACCTAAAGTTTAAAGCAGAAAATGGGGCACTTTTGAAATTTTCATTTTTGACCAAAATCGACAGGTCCGGGGCTTAGGGAATTTCTCATATGCCACAAAACGGTTGAAGCTCCTGTTCAAAAATGATGCTCCGAAATCAACTTCTATCATCTTAGTGATACATTTTGGGATAGTACCTAAAGTTTAAAGCAGAAATTGGGGCACTTTTGAAATTTTCATTTTTGACCAAAATCGACAGGTCCGGGGCTTAGGGAATTTCTCATATGCCACAAAACGGTTGAAGCTCCTGTTCAAAAATGATGCTCCGAAATCAACTTCTGTCACCTTAGTGATACATTTTGGGATAGTACCTAAAATTTAAATCAGAAATTGAGGCACTTTTGACATTTTCATTTTTGAACAAAATCGACAGGTCCGGGGCATAGGGAATTTCTCATATGCCACAAAACGGTTGAAGCTCCTGTCAAAAATGATGCTCCGAAATCAACTTCTGTCACCTTAGTGATACATTTTGGGATAGTACCTAAAGTTTAAAGCAGAAATTGGGGCACTTTTGAAATTTTCATTTTTGACCAAAATTGACAGGTCTGGTGCTTAGGGAATTTCTCATATGCCACAAAACGGTTGAAGCTCCTGTTCAAAAATGATGCTCCGAAATAAACTTCTGTCACCTTAGTGATACATTTTGGGATAGTACCTAAAGTTTAAAGCAGAAATTGGGGCACTTTTGAAATTTTCATTTTTGAACAAAATCGACAGGTCCGGGGCTTAGGGAATTTCTCATATGCCACAAAACGGTTGAAGCTCCTGTTCAAAAATGATGCTCCGAAATCAACTTCTGTCACCTTAGTGATACATTTTGGGATAGTACCTAAAGTTTATAGCAGAAATTGGGGCACTTTTGAAATTTTCAATTTTGACCAAAATCGACAGGTCCGGGGCTTAGGGAATTTCTCATATGCCACAAAACGGGTGAAGCTCCTGTTCAAAAATGATGCTCCGAAATCAACTTCTGTCACCTCAGTGATACATTTTGGGATAGTACCTAAAGTTTAAAGCAGAAATTGGGGCACTTTTGAAATGTTCATTTTTGACCAAAATCGACAGGTCCGGGGCTTAGGGAATTTCTCATATGCCACAAAACGGTTGAAGCGCCTGTTCAAAAATGATGCTCCGAAATCAACTTCTGTCACCTTAGTGATACATTTTGGGATAGTACCTAAAGTTTAAAGCAGAAATTGGGGCACTTTTGAAATTTTAATTTTTGAACAAAATCGACAGGTCCGGGGCTTAGGGAATTTCTCATATGCCACAAAACGGTTGAAGTTCCTGTTCAAAAATGATGCTCCGAAATCAACTTCTGTCACCTTAGTGATGCATTTTGGGATAGTACCTAAAGTTTAAAGCAGAAATTGGGGCACTTTTGAAATTTTCATTTTTGACCAAAATCGACAGGTCCGGGGCTTAGGGAATTTCTCATATGCCACGAAACAGTTGAAGCTCCTGTTAAAAAATGATGCTCCGAAATCAACTTCTGTCACCTTAGTGATACATTTTGGGATAGTACCTAAAGTTTAAAGCAGAAATTGGGGCACTTTTGAAATTTTCATTTTTGACCAAAATTGACAGGTCTGGTGCTTAGGGAATTTCTCATATGCCACAAAACGGTTGAAGCTCCTGTTCAAAAATGATGCTCCGAAATAAACTTCTGTCACCTTAGTGATACATTTTGGGATAGTACCTAAAGTTTAAAGCAGAAATTGGGGCACTTTTGAAATTTTCATTTTTGAACAAAATCGACAGGTCCGGGGCTTAGGGAATTTCTCATATGCCACAAAACGGTTGAAGCTCCTGTTAAAAAATGATGCTCCGAAATCAACTTCTGTCACCTTAGTGATACATTTTGGGATAGTACCTAAAGTTTATAGCAGAAATTGGGGCACTTTTGAAATTTTCATTTTTGACCAAAATCGACAGGTCCGGGGCTTAGGGAATTTCTCATATGCCACAAAACGGGTGAAGCTCCTGTTCAAAAATGATGCTCCGAAATCAACTTCTGTCACCTCAGTGATACATTTTGGGATAGTACCTAAAGTTTAAAGCAGAAATTGGGGCACTTTTGAAATTTTCATTTTTGACCAAAATCGACAGGTCCGGGGCTTAGGGAATTTCTCATATGCCACAAAACGGTTGAAGCTCCTGTTCAAAAATGATGCTCCGAAATCAACTTCTGTCACCTTAGTGATACATTTTGGGATAGTACCTAAAGTTTAAAGCAGAAATTGGGGCACTTTTGAAATTTTCATTTTTGACCAAAATCGACAGGTCCGGGGCTTAGGGAATTTCTCATATGCCACAAAACGGTTGAAGCTCCTGTTCAAAAATGATGTTCCGAAATCAACTTCTGTCACCTCAGTGATACATTTTCGGATAGTACCTAAAGTTTAAAGCAGAAATTGGGGCACTTTTGAAATTTTCATTTTTGACCAAAATCGACAGGTCCGGGGCTTAGGGAATTTCTCATATGCCACAAAACGGTTGAAGCTCCTGTTCAAAAATGATGTTCCGAAATCAACTTCTGTCACCTCAGTGATACATTTTGGGATAGTACCTAAAGTTTAAAGCAGAAATTGGGGCACTTTTGAAATTTTCATTTTTGACCAAAATCAACAGGTCCGGGGCTTAGGGAATTTCTCATATGCCACAAAACAGTTCAAGCTCCTGTTCAAAAATGATGTTCCGAAATCAAGTTCTGTCACCTTAGTGATACATTTTGGGATAGTACCTAAAGTTTAAAGCAGAAATTGGGGCACTTTTGAAATTTTCATTTTTGACCAAAATCGACAGGTCCGGGGCTTAGGGAATTTCTCATATGCCACAAAACGGTTGAAGCTCCTGTTCAAAAATGATTTTCTGAAATCAACTTCTGTCACCTCAGTGATACATTTTGGGATAGTACCTAAAGTTTAAAGCAGAAATTGGGGCACTTTTGAAATTTTCATTTTTGACCAAAATCAACAGGTCCGGGGCTTAGGGAATTTCTCATATGCCACAAAACGGTTCAAGCTCCTGTTCAAAAATGATGTTCCGAAATCAAGTTCTGTCACCTTAGTGATACATTTTGGGATAGTACCTAAAGTTTAAAGCAGAAATTGGGGCACTTTTGAAATTTTTACTTTTGACCAAAATCGACAGGTTCGGGGCTTAGGGAATTTCTCATATGCCACAAAACGGTTGAAGCTCCTGTTCAAAAATGATGTTCCGAAATCAACTTCTGTCACCTCAGTGATACATTTTGGGATAGTTCCTAAAGTTTAAAGCAGAAATTGGGGCACTTTTGAAATTTTCATTTTTGACCAAAATCGACAGGTCCGGGGCTTAGGGAATTTCTCATATGCCACAAAACGGTTGAAGCTCCTGTTCAAAAATGATGTTCCGAAATCAACTTCTGTCACCTCAGTGATACATTTTGGGATAGTACCTAAAGTTTAAAGCAGAAATTGGGGCACTTTTGAAATTTTCATTTTTGACCAAAATCGACAGGTCCGGGGCTTAGGGAATTTCTCATATGCCACAAAACGGTTGAAGCTCCTGTTCAAAAATGATGCTCCGAAATCAACTTCTATCATCTTAGTGATACATTTTGGGATAGTACCTAAAGTTTAAAGCAGAAATTGGGGCACTTTTGAAATTTTCATTTTTGACCAAAATCGACAGGTCCGGGGCTTAGGGAATTTCTCATATGCCACAAAACGGTTGAAGCTCCTGTTCAAAAATGATGCTCCGAAATAAACTTCTGTCACCTTAGTGATACATTTTGGGATAGTACCTAAAATTTAAATCAGAAATTGAGGCACTTTTGACATTTTCATTTTTGAACAAAATCGACAGGTCCGGGGCATAGGGAATTTCTCATATGCCACAAAACGGTTGAAGCTCCTGTCAAAAATGATGCTCCGAAATCAACTTCTGTCACCTTAGTGATACATTTTGGGATAGTACCTAAAGTTTAAAGCAGAAATTGGGGCACTTTTGAAATTTTAATTTTTGACCAAAATCAACAGGTCCGGGGCTTAGGGAATTTCTCATATGCCACAAAACAGTTCAAGCTCCTGTTCAAAAATGATGTTCCGAAATCAAGTTCTGTCACCTTAGTGATACATTTTGGGATAGTACCTAAAGTTTAAAGCAGAAATTGGGGCACTTTTGAAATTTTCACTTTTGACCAAAATCGACAGGTTCGGGGCTTAGGGAATTTCTCATATGCCACAATACGGTTCAAGCTCCTGTTCAAAAATGATGTCCCGAAATCAACTTCTGTCACCTCAGTGATACATTTTGGGATAGTACCTAAAGTTTATAGCAGAAATTGGGGCACTTTTGAAATTTTCATTTTTGACCAAAATCGACAGGTCCGGGGCTTAGGGAATTTCTCATATGCCACAAAACGGGTGAAGCTCCTGTTCAAAAATGATGCTCCGAAATCAACTTCTGTCACCTCAGTGATACATTTTGGGATAGTACCTAAAGTTTAAAGCAGAAATTGGGGCACTTTTGAAATTTTCATTTTTGACCAAAATCGACAGGTCCGGGGCTTAGGGAATTTCTCATATGCCACAAAACGGTTGAAGCTCCTGTTCAAAAATGATGCTCCGAAATCAACTTCTGTCACCTTAGTGATACATTTTGGGATAGTACCTAAAGTTTAAAGCAGAAATTGGGGCACTTTTGAAATTTTCATTTTTGACCAAAATCGACAGGTCCGGGGCTTAGGGAATTTCTCATATGCCACAAAACGGTTGAAGCTCCTGTTCAAAAATGATGTTCCGAAATCAACTTCTGTCACCTCAGTGATACATTTTCGGATAGTACCTAAAGTTTAAAGCAGAAATTGGGGCACTTTTGAAATTTTCATTTTTGACCAAAATCGACAGGTCCGGGGCTTAGGGAATTTCTCATATGCCACAAAACGGTTGAAGCTCCTGTTCAAAAATGATGTTCCGAAATCAACTTCTGTCACCTCAGTGATACATTTTGGGATAGTACCTAAAGTTTAAAGCAGAAATTGGGGCACTTTTGAAATTTTCATTTTTGAACAAAATCAACAGGTCCGGGGCTTAGGGAATTTCTCATATGCCACAAAACAGTTCAAGCTCCTGTTCAAAAATGATGTTCCGAAATCAAGTTCTGTCACCTTAGTGATACATTTTGGGATAGTACCTAAAGTTTAAAGCAGAAATTGGGGCACTTTTGAAATTTTCATTTTTGACCAAAATCGACAGGTCCGGGGCTTAGGGAATTTCTCATATGCCACAAAACGGTTGAAGCTCCTGTTCAAAAATGATTTTCTGAAATCAACTTCTGTCACCTCAGTGATACATTTTGGGATAGTACCTAAAGTTTAAAGCAGAAATTGGGGCACTTTTGAAATTTTCATTTTTGACCAAAATCAACAGGTCCGGGGCTTAGGGAATTTCTCATATGCCACAAAACGGTTCAAGCTCCTGTTCAAAAATGATGTTCCGAAATCAAGTTCTGTCACCTTAGTGATACATTTTGGGATAGTACCTAAAGTTTAAAGCAGAAATTGGGGCACTTTTGAAATTTTCACTTTTGACCAAAATCGACAGGTTCGGGGCTTAGGGAATTTCTCATATGCCACAAAACGGTTGAAGCTCCTGTTCAAAAATGATGTTCCGAAATCAACTTCTGTCACCTCAGTGATACATTTTGGGATAGTTCCTAAAGTTTAAAGCAGAAATTGGGGCACTTTTGAAATTTTCATTTTTGACCAAAATCGACAGGTCCGGGGCTTAGGGAATTTCTCATATGCCACAAAACGGTTGAAGCTCCTGTTCAAAAATGATGTTCCGAAATCTACTTCTGTCACCTCAGTGATACATTTTGGGATAGTACCTAAAGTTTAAAGCAGAAATTGGGGCACTTTTGAAATTTTCATTTTTGACCAAAATCGACAGGTCCGGGGCTTAGGGAATTTCTCATATGCCACAAAACGGTTGAAGCTCCTGTTCAAAAATGATGCTCCGAAATCAACTTCTATCATCTTAGTGATACATTTTGGGATAGTACCTAAAGTTTAAAGCAGAAATTGGGGCACTTTTGAAATTTTCATTTTTGACCAAAATCGACAGGTCCGGGGCTTAGGGAATTTCTCATATGCCACAAAACGGTTGAAGCTCCTGTTCAAAAATGATGCTCCGAAATCAACTTCTGTCACCTTAGTGATACATTTTGGGATAGTACCTAAAATTTAAATCAGAAATTGAGGCACTTTTGACATTTTCATTTTTGAACAAAATCGACAGGTCCGGGGCATAGGGAATTTCTCATATGCCACAGAACGGTTGAAGCTCCTGTCAAAAATGATGCTCCGAAATCAAGTTCTGTCACCTTAGTGATACATTTTGGGATAGTACCTAAAGTTTAAAGCAGAAATTGGGGCACTTTTGAAATTTTAATTTTTGACCAAAATCGACAGGTCCGGGGCATAGGGAATTTCTCATATGCCACAAAACGGTTGAAGCTCCTGTTCAAAAATGATGTTCCGAAATCAACTTCTGTCACTTTAGTGATACATTTTGGAATAGTACCTAAAGTTTAAAGCAGAAATTGGGGCACTTTTGAAATTTTCATTTTTGAACAACATCGACAGGTCCGGGGCTTACGGAATTTCTCATATGCCACAAAACGGTTGAAGCTCCTGTTCAAAAATAATGCTCCGAAATCAACTTCTGTCACCTCAGTGATACATTTTGGGATAGTACCTAAAGTTTAAAGCAGAAATTGGGGCACTTTTGAAATTTTCATTTTTGACCAAAATCGACAGGTCCGGGGCTTAGGGAATTTCTCATATGCCACAAAACGGTTGAAGCTCCTGTTCAAAAATAATGCTCCGAAATCAACTTCTGTCACCTCAGTGATACATTTTGGGATAGTACCTAAAGTTTAAAGCAGAAATTGGGGCACTTTTGAAATTTTCATTTTTGACCAAAATCGACAGGTCCGGGGCTTAGGGAATTTCTCATATGCCACAAAACGGTTGAAGCTCCTGTTCAAAAATGATGTTCCGAAATCAACTTCTGTCACCTCAGTGATACATTTTGGGATAGTACCTAAAGTTTTAAGCAGAAATTGGGGCACTTTTGAAATGTTCATTTTTGACCAAAATCGACAGGTCCGGGGCTTAGGGAATTTCTCATATGCCACAAAACGGTTGAAGCTCCTGTTCAAAAATGATGCTCCGAAATCAACTTCTGTCACCTTAGTGATACATTTTGGGATAGTACCTAAAGTTTAAAGCAGAAATTGGGGCACTTTTGAAATTTTAATTTTTGAACAAAATCGACAGGTCCGGGGCTTAGGGAATTTCTCATATGCCACAAAACGGTTGAAGTTCCTGTTCAAAAATGATGCTCCGAAATCAACTTCTGTCACCTTAGTGATGCATTTTGGGATAGTACCTAAAGTTTAAAGCAGAAATTGGGGCACTTTTGAAATTTTCATTTTTGACCAAAATCGACAGGTCCGGGGCTTAGGGAATTTCTCATATGCCACAAAACGGTTGAAGCTCCTGTTAAAAAATGATGCTCCGAAATCAACTTCTGTCACCTTAGTGATACATTTTGGGATAGTACCTAAAGTTTAAAGCAGAAATTGGGGCACTTTTTAAATTTTCATTTTTGACCAAAATTGACAGGTCCGGTGCTTAGGGAATTTCTCATATGCCACAAAACGGTTGAAGCTCCTGTTCAAAAATGATGCTCCGAAATCAACTTCTGTCACCTTAGTGATACATTTTGGGATAGTACCTAAAGTTTATAGCAGAAATTGGGGCACTTTTGAAATTTTCATTTTTGACCAAAATCGACAGGTCCGGGGCTTAGGGAATTTCTCATATGCCACAAAACGGGTGAAGCTCCTGTTCAAAAATGATGCTCCGAAATCAACTTCTGTCACCTCAGTGATACATTTTGGGATAGTACCTAAAGTTTTAAGCAGAAATTGGGGCACTTTTGAAATTTTCATTTTTGACCAAAATCGACAGGTCCGGGGCTTAGGGAATTTCTCATATGCCACAAAACGGTTGAAGCTCCTGTTCAAAAATGATGCTCCGAAATCAACTTCTGTCACCTTAGTGATACATTTTGGGATAGTACCTAAAGTTTAAAGCAGAAATTGGGGCACTTTTGAAATTTTCATTTTTGACCAAAATCGACAGGTCCGGGGCTTAGGGAATTTCTCATATGCCACAAAACGGTTGAAGCTCCTGTTCAAAAATGATGCTCCGAAATCAACTTCTGTCACCTTAGTGATACATTTTGGAATAGTACCTAAAGTTTAAAGCAGAAATTGGGGCACTTTTGAAATTTTCATTTTTGAACAAAATCGACAGGTCCGGGGCTTAGGAGATTTCTCACATGCCACAAAACGGTTGAAGCTCCTGTTCAAAAATGATGCTCCGAAATCAACTTCTGTCACCTTAGTGATACATTTTGGGATAGTACCTAAAGTTTAAAGCAGAAATTGGGGCACTTTTGAAATTTTCATTTTTGAACAAAATCGACAGGACCGGGGCTTTGGGAATTTCTCATATGCCACAAAACGGTTGAAGTTCCTGTTCAAAAATGATGCTCCGAAATCAACTTCTGTCACCTTAGTGATACATTTTGGGATAGTACCTAAAGTTTAAAGCAGAAATTGGGGCACTTTTGAAATTTTCATTTTTGAACAAAATCGACAGGTCCGGGGCTTAGGGAATTTCTCATATGCCACAAAACGGTTGAAGCTTCTGTTCAAAAATGATGTTCCGAAATCAACTTCTGTCACCTCAGTGATACATTTTGGGATAGTACCTAAAGTTTAAAGCAGAAATTGGGGCACTTTTGAAATTTTCATTTTTGAACAAAATCGACAGATCTGGGGCTTAGGGAATTTCTCATATGCCACAAAACGGTTGAAGCTCCTGTTCAAAAATCATGCTCCGAAATGAACTTCTGTCACCTCGGTAATGCATTTTGGGATGGTACCTAAAGTTTAAAGCAGAAATTGGGGCACTTTTGGAATTTTCATTTTTGACCAAAATCGATGGGTCCGGGTCTCAGGGAATTTCTCATATGCCGCAAAATGGTTGAAGCTCCTGTTCAAAAATCATGCTCCGAAATCAACTTCTGTCACCTCGTTGATACATTTTGGGACGGTACCTAAAGTTTAAAGCAGAAATTGGGGCACTTTTGGAATTTTCATTTTTGACCAAAATGGATGGGTCCGGGACTTAGGGAATTTCTCATATGCCGCAAAACGGTTGAATCTCCTGTTCAAAAATCATGCACCGAAATCAACTTCTGTCACCTCAGTGATACATTTTGGGATGGTACCTAAAGTTTAAAGCAGAAATTGGGGCACTTTTGGAATTTTCATTTTTGACCAAAATGGATGGGTCCGGGACTTAGGGAATTTCTCATATGCCGCAAAACGGTTGAATCTCCTGTTCAAAAATCATGCACCGAAATCAACTTCTGTCACCTCAGTGATACATTTTGGGATGGTACCTAAAGTTTAAAGCAGAAATTGGGGCACTTTTGGAATTTTCATTTTTGACCAAAATCGATGGGTTCGGGGCTTAGTGAATTTCTCATATGTCGCAAAACGGTTGTTGCTCCTGTTCAAAAATCATGCTCCAAAATCATCTTCTGTCACCTCGGTGATACATTTTGGGATGGTACCTAAAGTTTAAAGCAGAAATTGGGGCACTTTTGGAATTTTCATTTTTGACCAAAATCGATGGGTTCGGGGCTTAGTGAATTTCTCATATGTCGCAAAACGGTTGTTGCTCCTGTTCAAAAATCATGCTCCAAAATCATCTTCTGTCACCTCGGTGATACATTTTGGGATGGTACCTAAATTTTAAAGCAGAAATTGGGGCACTTTTGGAATTTTCATTTTTGACCAAAATCGATGGGTTCGGGGCTTAGTGAATTTCTCATATGTCGCAAAACGGTTGTTGCTCCTGTTCAAAAATCATGCTCCAAAATCATCTTCTGTCACCTCGGTGATACATTTTGGGATGGTACCTAAATTTTAAAGCAGAAATTGGGGCACTTTTGGAATTTTCATTTTTGACCAAAATCGATGGGTCTGGGGCTTAGGGAATTTCTCATATGCTGCAAAACGGTTGAAGCTCCTGTTCAAAAATCATGCTCCGAAATGAACTTCTGTCACCTCGGTGATGCATTTTGGGATGGTACCTAAAGTTTAAAGCAGAAATTGGGGCACTTTTGGAATTTTCATTTTTGAACAAAATCAATGGGTCCGGGGCATAGAGAGTTTCTCAATATGACACAAAACAGTTGAAGCTCCTGTTCAAAAATCATGATCCAAAATCAACTTCTGTCACCTCGGTGATACATTTTGTGATGGTACCTAAAGTTTAAAGCAGAAATTGGGGCACTTTTGGAATTTTCATTTTTGAACAAAATCAATGGGTTCGGGGCATAGGGAGTTTCTCAATATGACACAAAACAGTTGAAGCTCCTGTTCAAAAATCATGATCCAAAATCAACTTCTGTCACCTCGGTGATACATTTTGGGATGGTACCTAAAGTTTAAAGCAGAAATTGGGGCACTTTTGGAATTTTCATTTTTGATCAAAATTCATGGGTCCGGGCTTAGTGAATTTCTCATATGTCGCAAAACGGTTGTAGCTCCTGTTCAAAAATCATGCTCCAAAATCAACTTCTGTCACCTCGGTGATACATTTTGGGATGGTACCTAAAGTTTAAAGCAGAAATTGGGGCACTTTTGGAATTTTCATTTTTGAACAAAATCAATGGGTTCGGGGCATAGGGAGTTTCTCAATATGACACAAAACAGTTGAAGCTCCTGTTCAAAAATCATGATCCAAAATCAACTTCTGTCACCTCGGTGATACATTTTGGGATGGTACCTAAAGTTTAAAGCAGAAATTGGGGCACTTTTGGAATTTTCATTTTTGACCAAAATCGATGGGTACGGGCTTAGTGAATTTCTCATATGTCGCAAAACGGTTGAAGCTCCTGTTCAAAAATCATGCTCCGAAATGAACTTCTGTCACCTCGGTGATGCATTTTGTGATGGTACCTAAAGTTTAAAGCAGAAATTGGGGCACTTTTGAAATGTTCATTTTTGAACAAAATCGACAGGTCCGGGGCTTAGGGAATTTCTCATATGCCACAAAACGGTTGAAGCTTCTGTTCAAAAATGATGTTCCGAAATCAACTTCTGTCACCTCAGTGATACATTTTGGGATAGTACCTAAAGTTTAAAGCAGAAATTGGGGCACTTTTGAAATTTTCATTTTTGAACAAAATCGACAGGTCCGGGGCTTAGGGAATTTCTCATATGCCACAAAATGGTTGAAGCTCCTGTTCAAAAATGATGCTCCGAAATCAACTTCTGTCACCTTAGTGATGCATTTTGGGATAGTACCTAAAGTTTAAAGCAGAAATTGGGGCACTTTTGAAATTTTCATTTTTGACCAAAATCGACAGGTCCGGGGCTTAGGGAATTTCTCATATGCCACAAAACGGTTGAAGCTCCTGTTCAAAAATGATGTTCCGAAATCAACTTCTGTCACCTCAGTGATACATTTTGGGATAGTACCTAAAGTTTAAAGCAGAAATTGGGGCACTTTTGAAATTTTAATTTTTGACCAAAATCGACAGGTCCGGGGCTTAGGGAATTTCTCATATGCCACAAAACGGTTGAAGCTCCTGTTCAAAAATGATGCTCCGAAATCAACTTCTATCATCTTAGTGATACATTTTGGGATAGTACCTAAAGTTTAAAGCAGAAATTGGGGCACTTTTGAAATTTTCATTTTTGACCAAAATCGACAGGTCCGGGGCTTAGGGAATTTCTCATATGCCACAAAACGGTTGAAGCTCCTGTTCAAAAATGATGCTCCGAAATCAACTTCTGTCACCTTAGTGATACATTTTGGGATAGTACCTAAAATTTAAATCAGAAATTGAGGCACTTTTGACATTTTCATTTTTGAACAAAATCGACAGGTCCGGGGCATAGGCAATTTCTCATATGCCACAAAACGGTTGAAGCTCCTGTCAAAAATGATGCTCCGAAATCAACTTCTGTCACCTTAGTGATACATTTTGGGATAGTACCTAAAGTTTAAAGCAGAAATTGGGGCACTTTTGAAATTTTCATTTTTGACCAAAATTGACAGGTCTGGTGCTTAGGGAATTTCTCATATGCCACAAAACGGTTGAAGCTCCTGTTCAAAAATGATGCTCCGAAATAAACTTCTGTCACCTTAGTGATACATTTTGGGATAGTACCTAAAGTTTAAAGCAGAAATTGGGGCACTTTTGAAATTTTCATTTTTGAACAAAATCGACAGGTCCGGGGCTTAGGGAATTTCTCATATGCCACAAAACGGTTGAAGCTCCTGTTCAAAAATGATGCTCCGAAATCAACTTCTGTCACCTTAGTGATACATTTTGGGATAGTACCTAAAGTTTATAGCAGAAATTGGGGCACTTTTGAAATTTTCAATTTTGACCAAAATCGACAGGTCCGGGGCTTAGGGAATTTCTCATATGCCACAAAACGGGTGAAGCTCCTGTTCAAAAATGATGCTCCGAAATCAACTTCTGTCACCTCAGTGATACATTTTGGGATAGTACCTAAAGTTTAAAGCAGAAATTGGGGCACTTTTGAAATGTTCATTTTTGACCAAAATCGACAGGTCCGGGGCTTAGGGAATTTCTCATATGCCACAAAACGGTTGAAGCGCCTGTTCAAAAATGATGCTCCGAAATCAACTTCTGTCACCTTAGTGATACATTTTGGGATAGTACCTAAAGTTTAAAGCAGAAATTGGGGCACTTTTGAAATTTTCATTTTTGACCAAAATCGACAGGTCCGGGGCTTAGGGAATTTCTCATATGCCACAAAACGGTTGAAGCTCCTGTTAAAAAATGATGCTCCGAAATCAACTTCTGTCACCTTAGTGATACATTTTGGGATAGTACCTAAAGTTTAAAGCAGAAATTGGGGCACTTTTGAAATTTTCATTTTTGACCAAAATTGACAGGTCTGGTGCTTAGGGAATTTCTCATATGCCACAAAACGGTTGAAGCTCCTGTTCAAAAATGATGCTCCGAAATAAACTTCTGTCACCTTAGTGATACATTTTGGGATAGTACCTAAAGTTTAAAGCAGAAATTGGGGCACTTTTGAAATTTTCATTTTTGAACAAAATCGACAGGTCCGGGGCTTAGGGAATTTCTCATATGCCACAAAACGGTTGAAGCTCCTGTTCAAAAATGATGCTCCGAAATCAACTTCTGTCACCTTAGTGATACATTTTGGGATAGTACCTAAAGTTTATAGCAGAAATTGGGGCACTTTTGAAATTTTCATTTTTGACCAAAATCGACAGGTCCGGGGCTTAGGGAATTTCTCATATGCCACAAAACGGGTGAAGCTCCTGTTCAAAAATGATGCTCCGAAATCAACTTCTGTCACCTCAGTGATACATTTTGGGATAGTACCTAAAGTTTAAAGCAGAAATTGGGGCACTTTTGAAATTTTCATTTTTGACCAAAATCGACAGGTCCGGGGCTTAGGGAATTTCTCATATGCCACAAAACGGTTGAAGCTCCTGTTCAAAAATGATGCTCCGAAATCAACTTCTGTCACCTTAGTGATACATTTTGGGATAGTACCTAAAGTTTAAAGCAGAAATTGGGGCACTTTTGAAATTTTCATTTTTGACCAAAATCGACAGGTCCGGGGCTTAGGGAATTTCTCATATGCCACAAAACGGTTGAAGCTCCTGTTCAAAAATGATGTTCCGAAATCAACTTCTGTCACCTCAGTGATACATTTTGGGATAGTACCTAAAGTTTAAAGCAGAAATTGGGGCACTTTTGAAATTTTCATTTTTGACCAAAATCGACAGGTCCGGGGCTTAGGGAATTTCTCATATGCCACAAAACGGTAGAAGCTCCTGTTCAAAAATGATGTTCCGAAATCAACTTCTGTCACCTCAGTGATACATTTTGGGATAGTACCTAAAGTTTAAAGCAGAAATTGGGGCACTTTTGAAATTTTCATTTTTGACCAAAATCAACAGGTCCGGGGCTTAGGGAATTTCTCATATGCCACAAAACAGTTCAAGCTCCTGTTCAAAAATGATGTTCCGAAATCAAGTTCTGTCACCTTAGTGATACATTTTGGGATAGTACCTAAAGTTTAAAGCAGAAATTGGGGCACTTTTGAAATTTTCATTTTTGACCAAAATCGACAGGTCCGGGGCTTAGGGAATTTCTCATATGCCACAAAACGGTTGAAGCTCCTGTTCAAAAATGATTTTCTGAAATCAACTTCTGTCACCTCAGTGATACATTTTGGGATAGTACCTAAAGTTTAAAGCAGAAATTGGGGCACTTTTGAAATTTTCATTTTTGACCAAAATCAACAGGTCCGGGGCTTAGGGAATTTCTCATATGCCACAAAACGGTTGAAGCTCCTGTTCAAAAATGATGCTCCGAAATCAACTTCTGTCACCTTAGTGATACATTTTGGGATAGTACCTAAAGTTTATAGCAGAAATTGGGGCACTTTTGAAATTTTCAATTTTGACCAAAATCGACAGGTCCGGGGCTTAGGGAATTTCTCATATGCCACAAAACGGGTGAAGCTCCTGTTCAAAAATGATGCTCCGAAATCAACTTCTGTCACCTCAGTGATACATTTTGGGATAGTACCTAAAGTTTAAAGCAGAAATTGGGGCACTTTTGAAATGTTCATTTTTGACCAAAATCGACAGGTCCGGGGCTTAGGGAATTTCTCATATGCCACAAAACGGTTGAAGCGCCTGTTCAAAAATGATGCTCCGAAATCAACTTCTGTCACCTTAGTGATACATTTTGGGATAGTACCTAAAGTTTAAAGCAGAAATTGGGGCACTTTTGAAATTTTAATTTTTGAACAAAATCGACAGGTCCGGGGCTTAGGGAATTTCTCATATGCCACAAAACGGTTGAAGTTCCTGTTCAAAAATGATGCTCCGAAATCAACTTCTGTCACCTTAGTGATGCATTTTGGGATAGTACCTAAAGTTTAAAGCAGAAATTGGGGCACTTTTGAAATTTTCATTTTTGACCAAAATCGACAGGTCCGGGGCTTAGGGAATTTCTCATATGCCACAAAACGGTTGAAGCTCCTGTTCAAAAATGATGCTCCGAAATAAACTTCTGTCACCTTAGTGATACATTTTGGGATAGTACCTAAAGTTTAAAGCAGAAATTGGGGCACTTTTGAAATTTTCATTTTTGAACAAAATCGACAGGTCCGGGGCTTAGGGAATTTCTCATATGCCACAAAACGGTTGAAGCTCCTGTTCAAAAATGATGCTCCGAAATCAACTTCTGTCACCTTAGTGATACATTTTGGGATAGTACCTAAAGTTTATAGCAGAAATTGGGGCACTTTTGAAATTTTCATTTTTGACCAAAATCGACAGGTCCGGGGCTTAGGGAATTTCTCATATGCCACAAAACGGGTGAAGCTCCTGTTCAAAAATGATGCTCCGAAATCAACTTCTGTCACCTCAGTGATACATTTTGGGATAGTACCTAAAGTTTAAAGCAGAAATTGGGGCACTTTTGAAATTTTCATTTTTGACCAAAATCGACAGGTCCGGGGCTTAGGGAATTTCTCATATGCCACAAAACGGTTGAAGCTCCTGTTCAAAAATGATGCTCCGAAATCAACTTCTGTCACCTTAGTGATACATTTTGGGATAGTACCTAAAGTTTAAAGCAGAAATTGGGGCACTTTTGAAATTTTCATTTTTGACCAAAATCGACAGGTCCGGGGCTTAGGGAATTTCTCATATGCCACAAAACGGTTGAAGCTCCTGTTCAAAAATGATGTTCCGAAATCAACTTCTGTCACCTCAGTGATACATTTTGGGATAGTACCTAAAGTTTAAAGCAGAAATTGGGGCACTTTTGAAATTTTCATTTTTGACCAAAATCGACAGGTCCGGGGCTTAGGGAATTTCTCATATGCCACAAAACGGTTGAAGCTCCTGTTCAAAAATGATGTTCCGAAATCAACTTCTGTCACCTCAGTGATACATTTTGGGATAGTACCTAAAGTTTAAAGCAGAAATTGGGGCACTTTTGAAATTTTCATTTTTGACCAAAATCAACAGGTCCGGGGCTTAGGGAATTTCTCATATGCCACAAAACAGTTCAAGCTCCTGTTCAAAAATGATGTTCCGAAATCAAGTTCTGTCACCTTAGTGATACATTTTGGGATAGTACCTAAAGTTTAAAGCAGAAATTGGGGCACTTTTGAAATTTTCATTTTTGACCAAAATCGACAGGTCCGGGGCTTAGGGAATTTCTCATATGCCACAAAACGGTTGAAGCTCCTGTTCAAAAATGATTTTCTGAAATCAACTTCTGTCACCTCAGTGATACATTTTGGGATAGTACCTAAAGTTTAAAGCAGAAATTGGGGCACTTTTGAAATTTTCATTTTTGACCAAAATCAACAGGTCCGGGGCTTAGGGAATTTCTCATATGCCACAAAACGGTTCAAGCTCCTGTTCAAAAATGATGTTCCGAAATCAAGTTCTGTCACCTTAGTGATACATTTTGGGATAGTACCTAAAGTTTAAAGCAGAAATTGGGGCACTTTTGAAATTTTCACTTTTGACCAAAATCGACAGGTTCGGGGCTTAGGGAATTTCTCATATGCCACAAAACGGTTGAAGCTCCTGTTCAAAAATGATGCTCCGAAATCAACTTCTGTCACCTCAGTGATACATTTTGGGATAGTACCTAAAGTTTAAAGCAGAAATTGGGGCACTTTGGAAATTTTCATTTTTGACCAAAATCGACAGGTCCGGGGCTTAGGGAATTTCTCATATGCCACAAAACGGTTGAAGCTCCTGTTCAAAAATGATGCTCCGAAATCAACTTCTGTCACCTTAGTGATACATTTTGGGATAGTACCTAAAGTTTAAAGCAGAAATTGGGGCACTTTTGAAATTTTCATTTTTGACCAAAATCGACAGGTCCGGGGCTTAGGGAATTTCTCATATGCCACAAAACGGTTGAAGCTCCTGTTCAAAAATGATGTTCCGAAATCAACTTCTGTCACCTCAGTGATACATTTTGGGATAGTACCTAAAGTTTAAAGCAGAAATTGGGGCACTTTTGAAATTTTCATTTTTGACCAAAATCGACAGGTCCGGGGCTTAGGGAATTTCTCATATGCCACAAAACGGTTGAAGCTCCTGTTCAAAAATGATGCTCCGAAATCAACTTCTATCATCTTAGTGATACATTTTGGGATAGTACCTAAAGTTTAAAGCAGAAATTGGGGCACTTTTGAAATTTTCATTTTTGACCAAAATCGACAGGTCCGGGGCTTAGGGAATTTCTCATATGCCACAAAACGGTTGAAGCTCCTGTTCAAAAATGATGCTCCGAAATCAACTTCTGTCACCTTAGTGATACATTTTGGGATAGTACCTAAAATTTAAATCAGAAATTGAGGCACTTTTGACATTTTCATTTTTGAACAAAATCGACAGGTCCGGGGCATAGGGAATTTCTCATATGCCACAAAACGGTTGAAGCTCCTGTCAAAAATGATGCTCCGAAATCAACTTCTGTCACCTTAGTGATACATTTTGGGATAGTACCTAAAGTTTAAAGCAGAAATTGGGGCACTTTTGAAATTTTAATTTTTGACCAAAATCAACAGGTCCGGGGCTTAGGGAATTTCTCATATGCCACAAAACAGTTCAAGCTCCTGTTCAAAAATGATGTTCCGAAATCAAGTTCTGTCACCTTAGTGATACATTTTGGGATAGTACCTAAAGTTTAAAGCAGAAATTGGGGCACTTTTGAAATTTTCACTTTTGACCAAAATCGACAGGTTCGGGGCTTAGGGAATTTCTCATATGCCACAATACGGTTCAAGCTCCTGTTCAAAAATAATGCTCCGAAATCAACTTCTGTCACCTCAGTGATACATTTTGGGATAGTACCTAAAGTTTAAAGCAGAAATTGGGGCACTTTTGAAATTTTCATTTTTGACCAAAATCGACAGGTCCGGGGCTAAGGGAATTTCTCATATGCCACAAAACGGTTGAAGCTCCTGTTCAAAAATGATGTTCCGAAATCAACTTCTGTCACCTCAGTGATACATTTTGGGATAGTACCTAAAGTTTTAAGCAGAAATTGGGGCACTTTTGAAATGTTCATTTTTGACCAAAATCGACAGGTCCGGGGCTTAGGGAATTTCTCATATGCCACAAAACGGTTGAAGCTCCTGTTCAAAAATGATGCTCCGAAATCAACTTCTGTCACCTTAGTGATACATTTTGGGATAGTACCTAAAGTTTAAAGCAGAAATTGGGGCACTTTTGACATTTTAATTTTTGAACAAAATCGACAGGTCCGGGGCTTAGGGAATTTCTCATATGCCACAAAACGGTTGAAGTTCCTGTTCAAAAATGATGCTCCGAAATCAACTTCTGTCACCTTAGTGATGCATTTTGGGATAGTACCTAAAGTTTAAAGCAGAAATTGGGGCACTTTTGAAATTTTCATTTTTGACCAAAATCGACAGGTCCGGGGCTTAGGGAATTTCTCATATGCCACAAAACGGTTGAAGCTCCTGTTAAAAAATGATGCTCCGAAATCAACTTCTGTCACCTTAGTGATACATTTTGGGATAGTACCTAAAGTTTAAAGCAGAAATTGGGGCACTTTTGAAATTTTCATTTTTGACCAAAATTGACAGGTCCGGTGCTTAGGGAATTTCTCATATGCCACAAAACGGTTGAAGCTCCTGTTCAAAAATGATGCTCCGAAATAAACTTCTGTCACCTTAGTGATACATTTTGGGATAGTACCTAAAGTTTAAAGCAGAAATTGGGGCACTTTTGAAATTTTCATTTTTGACCAAAATCGACAGGTCCGGGGCTTAGGGAATTTCTCATATGCCACAAAACGGTTGAAGCTCCTGTTCAAAAATGATGCTCCGAAATCAACTTCTGTCACCTTAGTGATACATTTTGGGATAGTACCTAAAGTTTATAGCAGAAATTGGGGCACTTTTGAAATTTTCATTTTTGACCAAAATCGACAGGTCCGGGGCTTAGGGAATTTCTCATATGCCACAAAACGGGTGAAGCTCCTGTTCAAAAATGATGCTCCGAAATCAACTTCTGTCACCTCAGTGATACATTTTGGGATAGTACCTAAAGTTTAAAGCAGAAATTGGGGCACTTTTGAAATTTTCATTTTTGACCAAAATCGACAGGTCCGGGGCTTAGGGAATTTCTCATATGCCACAAAACGGTTGAAGCTCCTGTTCAAAAATGATGCTCCGAAATCAACTTCTGTCACCTTAGTGATACATTTTGGGATAGTACCTAAAGTTTAAAGCAGAAATTGGGGCACTTTTGAAATTTTCATTTTTGACCAAAATCGACAGGTCCGGGGCTTAGGGAATTTCTCATATGCCACAAAACGGTTGAAGCTCCTGTTCAAAAATGATGCTCCGAAATCAACTTCTGTCACCTTAGTGATACATTTTGGGATAGTACCTAAAGTTTAAAGCAGAAATTGGGGCACTTTTGAAATTTTCATTTTTGAACAAAATCGACAGGTCCGGGGCTTAGGAGATTTCTCATATGCCACAAAACGGTTGAAGCTCCTGTTCAAAAATGATGCTCCGAAATCAACTTCTGTCACCTTAGTGATACATTTTGGGATAGTACCTAAAGTTTAAAGCAGAAATTGGGGCACTTTTGAAATTTTCATTTTTGAACAAAATCGACAGGACCCGGGCTTTGGGAATTTCTCATATGCCACAAAACGGTTGAAGTTCCTGTTCAAAAATGATGCTCCGAAATCAACTTCTGTCACCTTAGTGATACATTTTGGGATAGTACCTAAAGTTTAAAGCAGAAATTGGGGCACTTTTGAAATTTTCATTTTTGAACAAAATCGACAGATCTGGGGCTTAGGGAATTTCTCATATGCCACAAAACGGTTGAAGCTCCTGTTCAAAAATCATGCTCCGAAATGAACTTCTGTCACCTCGGTAATGCATTTTGGGATGGTACCTAAAGTTTAAAGCAGAAATTGGGGCACTTTTGGAATTTTCATTTTTGACCAAAATCGATGGGTCCGGGTCTCAGGGAATTTCTCATATGCCGCAAAATGGTTGAAGCTCCTGTTCAAAAATCATGCTCCGAAATCAACTTCTGTCACCTCGTTGATACATTTTGGGACGGTACCTAAAGTTTAAAGCAGAAATTGGGGCACTTTTGGAATTTTCATTTTTGACCAAAATGGATGGGTCCGGGACTTAGGGAATTTCTCATATGCCGCAAAATGGTTGAATCTCCTGTTCAAAAATCATGCACCGAAATCAACTTCTGTCACCTCAGTGATACATTTTGGGATGGTACCTAAAGTTTAAAGCAGAAATTGGGGCACTTTTGGAATTTTCATTTTTGACCAAAATGGATGGGTCCGGGACTTAGGGAATTTCTCATATGCCGCAAAACGGTTGAATCTCCTGTTCAAAAATCATGCACCGAAATCAACTTCTGTCACCTCAGTGATACATTTTGGGATGGTACCTAAAGTTTAAAGCAGAAATTGGGGCACTTTTGGAATTTTCATTTTTGACCAAAATCGATGGGTTCGGGGCTTAGTGAATTTCTCATATGTCGCAAAACGGTTGTTGCTCCTGTTCAAAAATCATGCTCCAAAATCATCTTCTGTCACCTCGGTGATACATTTTGGGATGGTACCTAAAGTTTAAAGCAGAAATTGGGGCACTTTTGGAATTTTCATTTTTGACCAAAATCGATGGGTTCGGGGCTTAGTGAATTTCTCATATGTCGCAAAACGGTTGTTGCTCCTGTTCAAAAATCATGCTCCAAAATCATCTTCTGTCACCTCGGTGATACATTTTGGGATGGTACCTAAATTTTAAAGCAGAAATTGGGGCACTTTTGGAATTTTCATTTTTGACCAAAATCGATGGGTTCGGGGCTTAGTGAATTTCTCATATGTCGCAAAACGGTTGTTGCTCCTGTTCAAAAATCATGCTCCAAAATCATCTTCTGTCACCTCGGTGATACATTTTGGGATGGTACCTAAATTTTAAAGCAGAAATTGGGGCACTTTTGGAATTTTCATTTTTGACCAAAATCGATGGGTCTGGGGCTTAGGGAATTTCTCATATGCTGCAAAACGGTTGAAGCTCCTGTTCAAAAATCATGCTCCGAAATGAACTTCTGTCACCTCGGTGATGCATTTTGGGATGGTACCTAAAGTTTAAAGCAGAAATTGGGGCACTTTTGGAATTTTCATTTTTGAACAAAATCAATGGGTCCGGGGCATAGAGAGTTTCTCAATATGACACAAAACAGTTGAAGCTCCTGTTCAAAAATCATGATCCAAAATCAACTTCTGTCACCTCGGTGATACATTTTGTGATGGTACCTAAAGTTTAAAGCAGAAATTGGGGCACTTTTGGAATTTTCATTTTTGAACAAAATCAATGGGTTCGGGGAATAGGGAGTTTCTCAATATGACACAAAACAGTTGAAGCTCCTGTTCAAAAATCATGATCCAAAATCAACTTCTGTCACCTCGGTGATACATTTTGGGATGGTACCTAAAGTTTAAAGCAGAAATTGGGGCACTTTTGGAATTTTCATTTTTGATCAAAATTCATGGGTCCGGGCTTAGTGAATTTCTCATATGTCGCAAAACGGTTGTAGCTCCTGTTCAAAAATCATGCTCCAAAATCAACTTCTGTCACCTCGGTGATACATTTTGGGATGGTACCTAAAGTTTAAAGCAGAAATTGGGGCACTTTTGGAATTTTCATTTTTGAACAAAATCAATGGGTTCGGGGCATAGGGAGTTTCTCAATATGACACAAAACAGTTGAAGCTCCTGTTCAAAAATCATGATCCAAAATCAACTTCTGTCACCTCGGTGATACATTTTGGGATGGTACCTAAAGTTTAAAGCAGAAATTGGGGCACTTTTGGAATTTTCATTTTTGACCAAAATCGATGGGTACGGGCTTAGTGAATTTCTCATATGTCGCAAAACGGTTGTAGCTCCTGTTAAAAAATCATGCTCCAAAATCAACTTCTGTCACCTCGGTGATACATTTTGGGATGGTACCTAAATTTTAAAGCAGAAATTGGGGCACTTTTGGAATTTTCATTTTTGACCAAAATCGATGGGTCTGGGGCTTAGGGAATTTCTCATATGCTGCAAAACGGTTGAAGCTCCTGTTCAAAAATCATGCTCCGAAATGAACTTCTGTCACCTCGGTGATGCATTTTGTGATGGTACCTAAAGTTTAAAGCAGAAATTGGGGCACTTTTGAAATGTTCATTTTTGAACAAAATCGACAGGTCCGGGGCTTAGGGAATTTCTCATATGCCACAAAACGGTTGAAGCTTCTGTTCAAAAATGATGTTCCGAAATCAACTTCTGTCACCTCAGTGATACATTTTGGGATAGTACCTAAAGTTTAAAGCAGAAATTGGGGCACTTTTGAAATTTTCATTTTTGAACAAAATCGACAGGTCCGGGGCTTAGGGAATTTCTCATATGCCACAAACCGGTTGAAGCTCCTGTTCAAAAATGATGCTCCGAAATCAACTTCTGTCACCTTAGTGATGCATTTTGGGATAGTACCTAAAGTTTAAAGCAGAAATTGGGGCACTTTTGAAATTTTCATTTTTGACCAAAATCGACAGGTCCGGGGCTTAGGGAATTTCTCATATGCCACAAAACGGTTGAAGCTCCTGTTCAAAAATGATGCTCCGAAATCAACTTCTGTCACCTCAGTGATACATTTTGGGATAGTACCTAAAGTTTAAAGCAGAAATTGGGGCACTTTTGAAATTTTCATTTTTGACCAAAATCGACAGGTCCGGGGCTTAGGGAATTTCTCATATGCCACAAAACGGTTGAAGCTCCTGTTCAAAAATGATTCTCCGAAATCAACTTCTGTCACCTTAGTGATACATTTTGGGATAGTACCTAAAGTTTAAAGCAGAATTTGGGGCACTTTTGAAATTTTCATTTTTGACCAAAATCGACAGGTCCAGGGCTTAGGGAATTTCTCATATGTCACAAAACGGTTGAAGCTCCTGTTCAAAAATCATGCTCCGAAATCAACTTCTGTCACCTCGGTGATACATTTTGGGATGGTATCTAAATTTTAAAGCAGAAATTGGGGCACTTTTGGAATTTTCATTTTTGACCAAAATCGATGGGTCTGGGGCTTAGGGAATTTCTCATATGCTGCAAAACGGTTGAAGCTCCTGTTCAAAAATCATGCTCCGAAATGAACTTCTGTCACCTCGGTAATGCATTTTGGGATGGTACCTAAAGTTTAAAGCAGAAATTGGGGCACTTTTGGAATTTTCATTTTTGACCAAAATCGATGGGTCCGGGTCTCAGGGAATTTCTCATATGCCGCAAAATGGTTGAAGCTCCTGTTCAAAAATCATGCTCCGAAATCAACTTCTGTCACCTCGTTGATACATTTTGTGACGGTACCTAAAGTTTAAAGCAGAAATTGGGGCACTTTTGGAATTTTCATTTTTGACCAAAATGGATGGGTCCGGGACTTAGGGAATTTCTCATATGCCGCAAAACGGTTGAATCTCCTGTTAAAAAATCATGCACCGAAATCAACTTCTGTCACCTCAGTGATACATTTTGGGATGGTACCTAAAGTTTAAAGCAGAAATTGGGGCACTTTTGGAATTTTCATTTTTGACCAAAATCGATGGGTTCGGGGCTTAGTGAATTTCTCATATGTCGCAAAACGGTTGTTGCTCCTGTTCAAAAATCATGCTCCAAAATCATCTTCTGTCACCTCGGTGATACATTTTGGGATGGTACCTAAATTTTAAAGCAGAAATTGGGGCACTTTTGGAATTTTCATTTTTGACCAAAATCGATGGGTCTGGGGCTTAGGGAATTTCTCATATGCTGCAAAACGGTTGAAGCTCCTGTTCAAAAATCATGCTCCGAAATCAACTTCTGTCACCT
This sequence comes from Pseudophryne corroboree, assembly GCF_028390025.1. Classification (NCBI taxonomy): domain Eukaryota; kingdom Metazoa; phylum Chordata; class Amphibia; order Anura; family Myobatrachidae; genus Pseudophryne; species Pseudophryne corroboree. The sequence continues at coordinate 113,167,324 of NC_086450.1, forward strand.
CGTTGATACATTTTGTGACGGTACCTAAAGTTTAAAGCAGAAATTGGGGCACTTTTGGAATTTTCATTTTTGACCAAAATGGATGGGTCCGGGACTTAGGGAATTTCTCATATGCCGCAAAACGGTTGAATCTCCTGTTAAAAAATCATGCACCGAAATCAACTTCTGTCACCTCAGTGATTCATTTTGGGATGGTACCTAAAGTTTAAAGCAGAAATTGGGGCACTTTTGGAATTTTCATTTTTGACCAAAATCGATGGGTTCGGGGCTTAGTGAATTTCTCATATGTCGCAAAACGGTTGTTGCTCCTGTTCAAAAATCATGCTCCAAAATCATCTTCTGTCACCTCGGTGATACATTTTGGGATGGTACCTAAATTTTAAAGCAGAAATTGGGGCACTTTTGGAATTTTCATTTTTGACCAAAATCGATGGGTCTGGGGCTTAGGGAATTTCTCATATGCTGCAAAACGGTTGAAGCTCCTGTTCAAAAATCATGCTCCGAAATGAACTTCTGTCACCTCGGTGATGCATTTTGGGATGGTACCTAAAGTTTAAAGCAGAAATTGGGGCACTTTTGGAATTTTCATTTTTGAACAAAATCAATGGGTCCGGGGCATAGAGAGTTTCTCAATATGACACAAAACAGTTGAAGCTCCTGTTCAAAAATCATGATCCAAAATCAACTTCTGTCACCTCGGTGATACATTTTGTGATGGTACCTAAAGTTTAAAGCAGAAATTGGGGCACTTTTGGAATTTTCATTTTTGAACAAAATCAATGGGTTCGGGGCATAGGGAGTTTCTCAATATGACACAAAACAGTTGAAGCTCCTGTTCAAAAATCATGATCCAAAATCAACTTCTGTCACCTCGGTGATACATTTTGGGATGGTACCTAAAGTTTAAAGCAGAAATTGGGGCACTTTTGGAATTTTCAAATTTGATCAAAATTCATGGGTCCGGGCTTAGTGAATTTCTCATATGTCGCAAAACGGTTGTAGCTCCTGTTCAAAAATCATGCTCCAAAATCAACTTCTGTCACCTCGGTGATACATTTTGGGATGGTACCTAAAGTTTAAAGCAGAAATTGGGGCACTTTTGGAATTTTCATTTTTGAACAAAATCAATGGGTTCGGGGCATAGGGAGTTTCTCAATATGACACAAAACAGTTGAAGCTCCTGTTCAAAAATCATGATCCAAAATCAACTTCTGTCACCTCGGTGATACATTTTGGGATGGTACCTAAAGTTTAAAGCAGAAATTGGGGCACTTTTGGAATTTTCATTTTTGACCAAAATCGATGGGTACGGGCTTAGTGAATTTCTCATATGTCGCAAAACGGTTGTAGCTCCTGTTAAAAAATCATGCTCCAAAATCAACTTCTGTCACCTCGGTGATACATTTTGGGATGGTACCTAAATTTTAAAGCAGAAATTGGGGCACTTTTGGAATTTTAATTTTTGACCAAAATGGATGGGTCCGGGACTTAGGGAATTTCTCATATGCCGCAAAACGGTTGAATTTCCTGTTCAAAAATCATGCACCGAAATCAACTTCTGTCACCTCAGTGATACATTTTGGGATGGTACCTAAAGTTTAAAGCAGAAATTGGGGCACTTTTGGAATTTTCATTTTTGAACAAAATCAATGGGTTCGGGGCATAGGGAGTTTCTCAATATGACACAAAACAGTTGAAGCTCCTGTTCAAAAATCATGATCCAAAATCAACTTCTGTCACCTTGGTGATACATTTTGGGATGGTACCTAAAGTTTAAAGTAGAAATTGGGGCACTTTTGGAATTTTCATTTTTGATCAAAATTCATGGGTCCGGGCTTAGTGAATTTCTCATATGTCGCAAAACGGTTGAAGCTCCTGTTCAAAAATCATGCTCCAAAATCAACTTCTGTCACCTCGGTGATACATTTTGGGATGGTACCTAAAGTTTAAAGCAGAAATTGGGGCACTTTTGGAATTTTCATTTTTGACCAAAATCGATGGGTCTGGGGCTTAGGGAATTTCTCATATGCTGCAAAACGGTTGAAGCTCCTGTTCAAAAATCATGCTCCGAAATGAACTTCTGTCACCTCGGTGATGCATTTTGTGATGGTACCTAAAGTTTAAAGCAGAAATTGGGGCACTTTTGAAATGTTCATTTTTGAACAAAATCGACAGGTCCGGGGCTTAGGGAATTTCTCATATGCCACAAAACGGTTGAAGCTTCTGTTCAAAAATGATGTTCCGAAATCAACTTCTGTCACCTCAGTGATACATTTTGGGATAGTACCTAAAGTTTAAAGCAGAAATTGGGGCACTTTTGAAATTTTCATTTTTGAACAAAATCGACAGGTCCGGGGCTTAGGGAATTTCTCATATGCCACAAAACGGTTGAAGCTCCTGTTCAAAAATGATGCTCCGAAATCAACTTCTGTCACCTTAGTGATGCATTTTGGGATAGTACCTAAAGTTTAAAGCAGAAATTGGGGCACTTTTGAAATGTTCATTTTTGACCAAAATCGACAGGTCCGGGGCTTAGGGAATTTCTCATATGCCACAAAACGGTTGAAGCTCCTGTTCAAAAATGATGCTCCGAAATCAACTTCTGTCACCTCAGTGATACATTTTGGGATAGTACCTAAAGTTTAAAGCAGAAATTGGGGCACTTTTGAAATTTTCATTTTTGACCAAAATCGACAGGTCCGGGGCTTAGGGAATTTCTCATATGCCACAAAACGGTTGAAGCTCCTGTTCAAAAATGATTCTCCGAAATCAACTTCTGTCACCTTAGTGATACATTTTGGGATAGTACCTAAAGTTTAAAGCAGAATTTGGGGCACTTTTGAAATTTTCATTTTTGACCAAAATCGACAGGTCCAGGGCTTAGGGAATTTCTCATATGTCACAAAACGGTTGAAGCTCCTGTTCAAAAATCATGCTCCGAAATCAACTTCTGTCACCTCGGTGATACATTTTGGGATGGTATCTAAATTTTAAAGCAGAAATTGGGGCACTTTTGGAATTTTCATTTTTGACCAAAATCGATGGGTCTGGGGCTTAGGGAATTTCTCATATGCTGCAAAACGGTTGAAGCTCCTGTTCAAAAATCATGCTCCGAAATGAACTTCTGTCACCTCGGTAATGCATTTTGGGATGGTACCTAAAGTTTAAAGCAGAAATTGGGGCACTTTTGGAATTTTCATTTTTGACCAAAATCGATGGGTCCGGGTCTCAGGGAATTTCTCATATGCCGCAAAATGGTTGAAGCTCCTGTTCAAAAATCATGCTCCGAAATCAACTTCTGTCACCTCGTTGATACATTTTGTGACGGTACCTAAAGTTTAAAGCAGAAATTGGGGCACTTTTGGAATTTTCATTTTTGACCAAAATGGATGGGTCCGGGACTTAGGGAATTTCTCATATGCCGCAAAACGGTTGAATCTCCTGTTAAAAAATCATGCACCGAAATCAACTTCTGTCACCTCAGTGATACATTTTGGGATGGTACCTAAAGTTTAAAGCAGAAATTGGGGCACTTTTGGAATTTTCATTTTTGACCAAAATCGATGGGTTCGGGGCTTAGTGAATTTCTCATATGTCGCAAAACGGTTGTTGCTCCTGTTCAAAAATCATGCTCCAAAATCATCTTCTGTCACCTCGGTGATACATTTTGGGATGGTACCTAAATTTTAAAGCAGAAATTGGGGCACTTTTGGAATTTTCATTTTTGACCAAAATCGATGGGTCTGGGGCTTAGGGAATTTCTCATATGCTGCAAAACGGTTGAAGCTCCTGTTCAAAAATCATGCTCCGAAATCAACTTCTGTCACCTCGTTGATACATTTTGTGACGGTACCTAAAGTTTAAAGCAGAAATTGGGGCACTTTTGGAATTTTCATTTTTGACCAAAATGGATGGGTCCGGGACTTAGGGAATTTCTCATATGCCGCAAAACGGTTGAATCTCCTGTTCAAAAATCATGCTCCGAAATGAACTTCTGTCACCTCGGTGATGCATTTTGGGATGGTACCTAAAGTTTAAAGCAGAAATTGGGGCACTTTTGGAATTTTCATTTTTGAACAAAATCAATGGGTCCGGGGCATAGAGAGTTTCTCAATATGACACAAAACAGTTGAAGCTCCTGTTCAAAAATCATGATCCAAAATCAACTTCTGTCACCTCGGTGATACATTTTGTGATGGTACCTAAAGTTTAAAGCAGAAATTGGGGCACTTTTGGAATTTTCATTTTTGAACAAAATCAATGGGTTCGGGGCATAGGGAGTTTCTCAATATGACACAAGACAGTTGAAGCTCCTGTTCAAAAATCATGATCCAAAATCAACTTCTGTCACCTCGGTGATACATTTTGGGATGGTACCTAAAGTTTAAAGCAGAAATTGGGGCACTTTTGGAATTTTCATTTGTGATCAAAATTCATGGGTCCGGGCTTAGTGAATTTCTCATATGTTGCAAAACGGTTGTAGCTCCTGTTCAAAAATCATGCTCCAAAATCAACTTCTGTCACCTCGGTGATACATTTTGGGATGGTACCTAAAGTTTAAAGCAGAAATTGGGGCACTTTTGGAATTTTCATTTTTGAACAAAATCAATGGGTTCGGGGCATAGGGAGTTTCTCAATATGACACAAAACAGTTGAAGCTCCTGTTCAAAAATCATGATCCAAAATCAACTTCTGTCACCTCGGTGATACATTTTGGGATGGTACCTAAAGTTTAAAGCAGAAATTGGGGCACTTTTGGAATTTTCATTTTTGACCAAAATCGATGGGTCCGGGCTTAGTGAATTTCTCATATGTCGCAAAACGGTTGTAGCTCCTGTTCAAAAATCATGCTCCAAAATCAACTTCTGTCACCTCGGTGATACATTTTGGGATGGTACCTAAAGTTTAAAGCAGAAATTGGGGCACTTTTGGAATTTTCATTTTTGAACAAAATCAATGGGTTCGGGGCATAGGGAGTTTCTCAATATGACACAAAACAGTTGAAGCTCCTGTTCAAAAATCATGATCCAAAATCAACTTCTGTCACCTCGGTGATACATTTTGGGATGGTACCTAAAGTTTAAAGCAGAAATTGGGGCACTTTTGGAATTTTCATTTTTGACCAAAATCGATGGGTCCGGGCTTAGTGAATTTCTCATATGTCGCAAAACGGTTGTAGCTCCTGTTCAAAAATCATGCTCCGAAATGAACTTCTGTCACCTCGGTGGTGCATTTTGTGATGGTACCTAAAGTTTAAAGCAGAAATTGGGGCACTTTTGAAATTTTCATTTTTGAACAAAATCGACAGGTCCGGGGCTTAGGGAATTTCTCATATGCCACAAAACGGTTGAAGCTTCTGTTCAAAAATGATGTTCCGAAATCAACTTCTGTCACCTCAGTGATACATTTTGGGATGGTATCTAAATTTTAAAGCAGAAATTGGGGCACTTTTGGAATTTTCATTTTTGACCAAAATCGATGGGTCTGGGGCTTAGGGAATTTCTCATATGCTGCAAAACGATTGAAGCTCCTGTTCAAAAATCATGCTCCGAAATGAACTTCTGTCTCCTCGGTAATGCATTTTGGGATGGTACCTAAAGTTTAAAGCAGAAATTGGGGCACTTTTGGAATTTTCATTTTTGACCAAAATCGATGGGTCCGGGTCTCAGGGAATTTCTCATATGCCGCAAAATGGTTGAAGCTCCTGTTCAAAAATCATGCTCCGAAATCAACTTCTGTCACCTCGTTGATACATTTTGGGACGGTACCTAAAGTTTAAAGCAGAAATTGGGGCACTTTTGGAATTTTCATTTTTGACCAAAATGGATGGGTCCGGGACTTAGGGAATTTCTCATATGCCGCAAAACGGTTGAATCTCCTGTTCAAAAATCATGCACCGAAATCAACTTCTGTCACCTCAGTGATACATTTTGGGATGGTACCTAAAGTTTAAAGCAGAAATTGGGGCACTTTTGGAATTTTCATTTTTGACCAAAATCGATGGGTTCGGGGCTTAGTGAATTTCTCATATGTCGCAAAACGGTTGTTGCTCCTGTTCAAAAATCATGCTCCAAAATCATCTTCTGTCACCTCGGTGATACATTTTGGGATGGTACCTAAATTTTAAAGCAGAAATTGGGGCACTTTTGGAATTTTCATTTTTGACCAAAATCGATGGGTCTGGGGCTTAGGGAATTTCTCATATGCTGCAAAACGGTTGAAGCTCCTGTTCAAAAATCATGCTCCGAAATGAACTTCTGTCACCTCGGTGATGCATTTTGGGATGGTACCTAAAGTTTAAAGCAGAAATTGGGGCACTTTTGGAATTTTCATTTTTGAACAAAATCAATGGGTTCGGGGCATAGGGAGTTTCTCAATATGACACAAAACAGTTGAAGCTCCTGTTCAAAAATCATGATCCAAAATCAACTTCTGTCACCTCGGTGATACATTTTGGGATGGTACCTAAAGTTTGAAGCAGAAATTGGGGCACTTTTGGAATTTTCATTTTTGATCAAAATTCATGAGTCCGGGCTTAGTGAATTTCTCATATGTCGCAAAACGGTTGTAGCTCCTGTTCAAAAATCATGCTCCAAAATCAACTTCTGTCACCTCGGTGATACATTTTGGGATGGTACCTAAAGTTTAAAGCAGAAATTGGGGCACTTTTGGAATTTTCATTTTTGAACAAAATCAATGGGTTCGGGGCATATGGAGTTTCTCAATATGACACAAAACAGTTGAAGCTCCTGTTCAAAAATCATGATCCAAAATCAACTTCTGTCACCTCGGTGATACATTTTGGGATGGTACCTAAAGTTTAAAGCAGAAATTGGGGCACTTTTGGAATTTTAATTTTTGACCAAAATGGATGGGTCCGGGACTTAGGGAATTTCTCATATGCCGCAAAACGGTTGTAGCTCCTGTTAAAAAATCATGCTCCAAAATCAACTTCTGTCACCTCGGTGATACATTTTGGGATGGTACCTAAATTTTAAAGCAGAAATTGGGGCACTTTTGGAATTTTAATTTTTGACCAAAATGGATGGGTCCGGGACTTAGGGAATTTCTCATATGCCGCAAAACGGTTGAATTTCCTGTTCAAAAATCATGCACCGAAATCAACTTCTGTCACCTCAGTGATACATTTTGGGATGGTACCTAAAGTTTAAAGCAGAAATTGGGGCACTTTTGGAATTTTCATTTTTGAACAAAATCAATGGGTTCGGGGCATAGGGAGTTTCTCAATATGACACAAAACAGTTGAAGCTCCTGTTCAAAAATCATGATCCAAAATCAACTTCTGTCACCTTGGTGATACATTTTGGGATGGTACCTAAAGTTTAAAGTAGAAATTGGGGCACTTTTGGAATTTTCATTTTTGATCAAAATTCATGGGTCCGGGCTTAGGGAATTTCTCATATGCTGCAAAACGGTTGAAGCTCCTGTTCAAAAATCATGCTCCGAAATGAACTTCTGTCACCTCGGTGATGCATTTTGTGATGGTACCTAAAGTTTAAAGCAGAAATTGGGGCACTTTTGAAATGTTCATTTTTGAACAAAATCGACAGGTCCGGGGCTTAGGGAATTTCTCATATGCCACAAAACGGTTGAAGCTTCTGTTCAAAAATGATGTTCCGAAATCAACTTCTGTCACCTCAGTGATACATTTTGGGATAGTACCTAAAGTTTAAAGCAGAAATTGGGGCACTTTTGAAATTTTCATTTTTGAACAAAATCGACAGGTCCGGGGCTTAGGGAATTTCTCATATGCCACAAAACGGTTGAAGCTCCTGTTCAAAAATGATGCTCCGAAATCAACTTCTGTCACCTTAGTGATGCATTTTGGGATAGTACCTAAAGTTTAAAGCAGAAATTGGGGCACTTTTGAAATGTTCATTTTTGACCAAAATCGACAGGTCCGGGGCTTAGGGAATTTCTCATATGCCACAAAACGGTTGAAGCTCCTGTTCAAAAATGATGCTCCGAAATCAACTTCTGTCACCTCAGTGATACATTTTGGGATAGTACCTAAAGTTTAAAGCAGAAATTGGGGCACTTTTGAAATTTTCATTTTTGACCAAAATCGACAGGTCCGGGGCTTAGGGAATTTCTCATATGCCACAAAACGGTTGAAGCTCCTGTTCAAAAATGATTCTCCGAAATCAACTTCTGTCACCTTAGTGATACATTTTGGGATAGTACCTAAAGTTTAAAGCAGAATTTGGGGCACTTTTGAAATTTTCATTTTTGACCAAAATCGACAGGTCCAGGGCTTAGGGAATTTCTCATATGTCACAAAACGGTTGAAGCTCCTGTTCAAAAATCATGCTCCGAAATCAACTTCTGTCACCTCGGTGATACATTTTGGGATGGTATCTAAATTTTAAAGCAGAAATTGGGGCACTTTTGGAATTTTCATTTTTGACCAAAATCGATGGGTCTGGGGCTTAGGGAATTTCTCATATGCTGCAAAACGGTTGAAGCTCCTGTTCAAAAATCATGCTCCGAAATGAACTTCTGTCACCTCGGTAATGCATTTTGGGATGGTACCTAAAGTTTAAAGCAGAAATTGGGGCACTTTTGGAATTTTCATTTTTGACCAAAATCGATGGGTCCGGGTCTCAGGGAATTTCTCATATGCCGCAAAATGGTTGAAGCTCCTGTTCAAAAATCATGCTCCGAAATCAACTTCTGTCACCTCGTTGATACATTTTGTGACGGTACCTAAAGTTTAAAGCAGAAATTGGGGCACTTTTGGAATTTTCATTTTTGACCAAAATGGATGGGTCCGGGACTTAGGGAATTTCTCATATGCCGCAAAACGGTTGAATCTCCTGTTAAAAAATCATGCACCGAAATCAACTTCTGTCACCTCAGTGATACATTTTGGGATGGTACCTAAAGTTTAAAGCAGAAATTGGGGCACTTTTGGAATTTTCATTTTTGACCAAAATCGATGGGTTCGGGGCTTAGTGAATTTCTCATATGTCGCAAAACGGTTGTTGCTCCTGTTCAAAAATCATGCTCCAAAATCATCTTCTGTCACCTCGGTGATACATTTTGGGATGGTACCTAAATTTTAAAGCAGAAATTGGGGCACTTTTGGAATTTTCATTTTTGACCAAAATCGATGGGTCTGGGGCTTAGGGAATTTCTCATATGCTGCAAAACGGTTGAAGCTCCTGTTCAAAAATCATGCTCCGAAATCAACTTCTGTCACCTCGTTGATACATTTTGTGACGGTACCTAAAGTTTAAAGCAGAAATTGGGGCACTTTTGGAATTTTCATTTTTGACCAAAATGGATGGGTCCGGGACTTAGGGAATTTCTCATATGCCGCAAAACGGTTGAATCTCCTGTTCAAAAATCATGCTCCGAAATGAACTTCTGTCACCTCGGTGATGCATTTTGGGATGGTACCTAAAGTTTAAAGCAGAAATTGGGGCACTTTTGGAATTTTCATTTTTGAACAAAATCAATGGGTCCGGGGCATAGAGAGTTTCTCAATATGACACAAAACAGTTGAAGCTCCTGTTCAAAAATCATGATCCAAAATCAACTTCTGTCACCTCGGTGATACATTTTGTGATGGTACCTAAAGTTTAAAGCAGAAATTGGGGCACTTTTGGAATTTTCATTTTTGAACAAAATCAATGGGTTCGGGGCATAGGGAGTTTCTCAATATGACACAAAACAGTTGAAGCTCCTGTTCAAAAATCATGATCCAAAATCAACTTCTGTCACCTCGGTGATACATTTTGGGATGGTACCTAAAGTTTAAAGCAGAAATTGGGGCACTTTTGGAATTTTCATTTTTGACCAAAATCGATGGGTCCGGGCTTAGTGAATTTCTCATATGTCGCAAAACGGTTGTAGCTCCTGTTCAAAAATCATGCTCCAAAATCAACTTCTGTCACCTCGGTGATACATTTTGGGATGGTACCTAAAGTTTAAAGCAGAAATTGGGGCACTTTTGGAATTTTCATTTTTGAACAAAATCAATGGGTTCGGGGCATAGGGAGTTTCTCAATATGACACAAAACAGTTGAAGCTCCTGTTCAAAAATCATGATCCAAAATCAACTTCTGTCACCTCGGTGATACATTTTGGGATGGTACCTAAAGTTTAAAGCAGAAATTGGGGCACTTTTGGAATTTTCATTTTTGACCAAAATCGATGGGTCCGGGCTTAGTGAATTTCTCATATGTCGCAAAACGGTTGTAGCTCCTGTTCAAAAATCATGCTCCGAAATGAACTTCTGTCACCTCGGTGGTGCATTTTGTGATGGTACCTAAAGTTTAAAGCAGAAATTGGGGCACTTTTGAAATTTTCATTTTTGAACAAAATCGACAGGTCCGGGGCTTAGGGAATTTCTCATATGCCACAAAACGGTTGAAGCTTCTGTTCAAAAATGATGTTCCGAAATCAACTTCTGTCACCTCAGTGATACATTTTGGGATGGTATCTAAATTTTAAAGCAGAAATTGGGGCACTTTTGGAATTTTCATTTTTGACCAAAATCGATGGGTCTGGGGCTTAGGGAATTTCTCATATGCTGCAAAACGATTGAAGCTCCTGTTCAAAAATCATGCTCCGAAATGAACTTCTGTCTCCTCGGTAATGCATTTTGGGATGGTACCTAAAGTTTAAAGCAGAAATTGGGGCACTTTTGGAATTTTCATTTTTGACCAAAATCGATGGGTCCGGGTCTCAGGGAATTTCTCATATGCCGCAAAATGGTTGAAGCTCCTGTTCAAAAATCATGCTCCGAAATCAACTTCTGTCACCTCGTTGATACATTTTGGGACGGTACCTAAAGTTTAAAGCAGAAATTGGGGCACTTTTGGAATTTTCATTTTTGACCAAAATGGATGGGTCCGGGACTTAGGGAATTTCTCATATGCCGCAAAACGGTTGAATCTCCTGTTCAAAAATCATGCACCGAAATCAACTTCTGTCACCTCAGTGATACATTTTGGGATGGTACCTAAAGTTTAAAGCAGAAATTGGGGCACTTTTGGAATTTTCATTTTTGACCAAAATCGATGGGTTCGGGGCTTAGTGAATTTCTCATATGTCGCAAAACGGTTGTTGCTCCTGTTCAAAAATCATGCTCCAAAATCATCTTCTGTCACCTCGGTGATACATTTTGGGATGGTACCTAAATTTTAAAGCAGAAATTGGGGCACTTTTGGAATTTTCATTTTTGACCAAAATCGATGGGTCTGGGGCTTAGGGAATTTCTCATATGCTGCAAAACGGTTGAAGCTCCTGTTCAAAAATCATGCTCCGAAATGAACTTCTGTCACCTCGGTGATGCATTTTGGGATGGTACCTAAAGTTTAAAGCAGAAATTGGGGCACTTTTGGAATTTTCATTTTTGAACAAAATCAATGGGTTCGGGGCATAGGGAGTTTCTCAATATGACACAAAACAGTTGAAGCTCCTGTTCAAAAATCATGATCCAAAATCAACTTCTGTCACCTCGGTGATACATTTTGGGATGGTACCTAAAGTTTAAAGCAGAAATTGGGGCACTTTTGGAATTTTCATTTTTGATCAAAATTCATGAGTCCGGGCTTAGTGAATTTCTCATATGTCGCAAAACGGTTGTAGCTCCTGTTCAAAAATCATGCTCCAAAATCAACTTCTGTCACCTCGGTGATACATTTTGGGATGGTACCTAAAGTTTAAAGCAGAAATTGGGGCACTTTTGGAATTTTCATTTTTGAACAAAATCAATGGGTTCGGGGCATATGGAGTTTCTCAATATGACACAAAACAGTTGAAGCTCCTGTTCAAAAATCATGATCCAAAATCAACTTCTGTCACCTCGGTGATACATTTTGGGATGGTACCTAAAGTTTAAAGCAGAAATTGGGGCACTTTTGGAATTTTAATTTTTGACCAAAATGGATGGGTCCGGGACTTAGGGAATTTCTCATATGCCGCAAAACGGTTGTAGCTCCTGTTAAAAAATCATGCTCCAAAATCAACTTCTGTCACCTCGGTGATACATTTTGGGATGGTACCTAAATTTTAAAGCAGAAATTGGGGCACTTTTGGAATTTTAATTTTTGACCAAAATGGATGGGTCCGGGACTTAGGGAATTTCTCATATGCCGCAAAACGGTTGAATTTCCTGTTCAAAAATCATGCACCGAAATCAACTTCTGTCACCTCAGTGATACATTTTGGGATGGTACCTAAAGTTTAAAGCAGAAATTGGGGCACTTTTGGAATTTTCATTTTTGAACAAAATCAATGGGTTCGGGGCATAGGGAGTTTCTCAATATGACACAAAACAGTTGAAGCTCCTGTTCAAAAATCATGATCCAAAATCAACTTCTGTCACCTTGGTGATACATTTTGGGATGGTACCTAAAGTTTAAAGTAGAAATTGGGGCACTTTTGGAATTTTCATTTTTGATCAAAATTCATGGGTCCGGGCTTAGTGAATTTCTCATATGTCGCAAAACGGTTGAAGCTCCTGTTCAAAAATCATGCTCCAAAATCAACTTCTGTCACCTCGGTGATACATTTTGGGATGGTACCTAAAGTTTAAAGCAGAAATTGGGGCACTTTTGGAATTTTCATTTTTGACCAAAATCGATGGGTCTGGGGCTTAGGGAATTTCTCATATGCTGCAAAACGGTTGAAGCTCCTGTTCAAAAATCATGCTCCGAAATGAACTTCTGTCACCTCGGTGATGCATTTTGTGATGGTACCTAAAGTTTAAAGCAGAAATTGGGGCACTTTTGAAATGTTCATTTTTGAACAAAATCGACAGGTCCGGGGCTTAGGGAATTTCTCATATGCCACAAAACGGTTGAAGCTTCTGTTCAAAAATGATGTTCCGAAATCAACTTCTGTCACCTCAGTGATACATTTTGGGATAGTACCTAAAGTTTAAAGCAGAAATTGGGGCACTTTTGAAATTTTCATTTTTGAACAAAATCGACAGGTCCGGGGCTTAGGGAATTTCTCATATGCCACAAAACGGTTGAAGCTCCTGTTCAAAAATGATGCTCCGAAATCAACTTCTGTCACCTTAGTGATGCATTTTGGGATAGTACCTAAAGTTTAAAGCAGAAATTGGGGCACTTTTGGAATTTTCATTTTTGAACAAAATCAATGGGTTCGGGGCATATGGAGTTTCTCAATATGACACAAAACAGTTGAAGCTCCTGTTCAAAAATCATGATCCAAAATCAACTTCTGTCACCTCGGTGATACATTTTGGGATGGTACCTAAAGTTTAAAGCAGAAATTGGGGCACTTTTGGAATTTTCATTTTTGACCAAAATGGATGGGTCCGGGGCTTAGGGAATTTCTCAATATGCCGCAAAACGGTTGAAGCTCCTGTTCAAAAATCATGCTACGAAATCAATTTCTGTCACCTCGGTGATACATTTTGGGATGGTAGCTAAACTTTAAAGCAGAAATTGGGGCACTTTTGGAATTTTCATTTTTGACCAAAATCAATGGGTCCGGGGCTTAGGGAATTTCTCATATGCCGCAAAACGGTTGAATCTCCTGTTCAAAAATCATGCACCGAAATCAACTTCTGTCACCTCAGTGATACATTTTGGGATGGTACCTAAAGTTTAAAGCAGAAATTGGGGCACTTTTGGAATTTTCATTTTTGAACAAAATCAATGGGTTCGGGGCATAGGGAGTTTCTCAATATGACACAAAACAGTTGAAGCTCCTGTTCAAAAATCATGCACCGAAATCAACTTCTGTCACCTCAGTGATACATTTTGGGATGGTACCTAAAGTTTAAAGCAGAAATTGGGGCACTTTTGGAATTTTCATTTTTGAACAAAATCAATGGGTTCGGGGCATAGGGAGTTTCTCAATATGACACAAAACAGTTGAAGCTCCTGTTCAAAAATCATGATCCAAAATCAACTTCTGTCACCTCGGTGATACATTTTGGGATGGTACCTAAAGTTTAAAGCAGAAATTGGGGCACTTTTGGAATTTTCATTTTTGAACAAAATCAATGGGTTCGGGGCATAGGGAGTTTCTCAATATGACACAAAACAGTTGAAGCTCCTGTTCAAAAATCATGATCCAAAATCAACTTCTGTCACCTCAGTGATACATTTTAGGATGGTACCTAAAGTTTAAAGCAGAAATTGGGGCACTTTTGGAATTTTCATTTTTGACCAAAATGGATGGGTCCGGGACTTAGGGAATTTCTCATATGCCACAAAACGGTTGAAGTTCCTGTTCAAAAATGATGCTCCGAAATCAACTTCTGTCACCTCAGTGATACATTTTGGGATAGTACCTAAAGTTTAAAGCAGAAATTGGGGCACTTTTGAAATTTTCATTTTTGAACAAAATCGACAGGTCCGGGGCTTAGGGAATTTCTCATATGCCACAAAACGGTTGAAGCTTCTGTTCAAAAATGATGTTCCGAAATCAACTTCTGTCACCTCAGTGATACATTTTGGGATAGTACCTAAAGTTTAAAGCAGAAATTGGGGCACTTTTGAAATTTTCATTTTTGAACAAAATCGACAGGTCCGGGGCTTAGGGAATTTCTCATAAGCCACAAAACGGTTGAAGCTCCTGTTCAAAAATGATGCTCCGAAATCAACTTCTGTCACCTTAGTGATGCATTTTGGGATAGTACCTAAAGTTTAAAGCAGAAATTGGGGCACTTTTGAAATTTTCTTTTTTGACCAAAATCGACAGATCTGGGGCTTAGGGAATTTCTCATATGCCACAAAACGGTTGAAGCTCCTGTTCAAAAATGATGCTCCGAAATCAACTTCTGTCACCTCAGTGATACATTTTGGGATAGTACCTAAAGTTTAAAGCAGAAATTGGGGCACTTTTGAAATTTTCATTTTTGACCAAAATCGACAGGTCCGGGGCTTAGGGAATTTCTCATATGCCACAAAACGGTTGAAGCTCCTGTTCAAAAATGATGCTCCGAAATCAACTTCTGTCACCTTAGTGATACATTTTGGGAAAGTACCTAAAGTTTAAAGCAGAAATTGGGGCACTTTTGAAATTTTCATTTTTGACCAAAATCGACAGGTCCGGGGCTTAGGGAATTTCTCATATGCCACAAAACGGTTGAAGCTCCTGTTCAAAAATGATTCTCCGAAATCAACTTCTGTCACCTTAGTGATACATTTTGGGATAGTACCTAAAGTTTAAAGCAGAATTTGGGGCACTTTTGAAATTTTCATTTTTGACCAAAATCGACAGGTCCAGGGCTTAGGTAATTTCTCATATGTCACAAAACGGTTGAAGCTCCTGTTCAAAAATCATGCTCCGAAATCAACTTCTGTCACCTCGGTGATACATTTTGGGAATGTATCTAAATTTTAAAGCAGAAATTGGGGCACTTTTGGAATTTTCATTTTTGACCAAAATCGATGGGTCTGGGGCTTAGGGAATTTCTCATATGCTGCAAAACGGTTGAAGCTCCTGTTCAAAAATCATGCTCCGAAATGAACTTCTGTCACCTCGGTAATGCATTTTGGGATGGTACCTAAAGTTTAAAGCAGAAATTGGGGCACTTTTGGAATTTTCATTTTTGACCAAAATCGATGGGTCCGGGTCTCAGGGAATTTCTCATATGCCGCAAAATGGTTGAAGCTCCTGTTCAAAAATCATGCTCCGAAATCAACTTCTGTTGATACATTTTGGGACGGTACCTAAAGTTTAAAGCAGAAATTGGGGCACCTTTGGAATTTTCATTTTTGACCAAAATGGATGGGTCCGGGACTTAGGGAATTTCTCATATGCCGCAAAACGGTTGAATCTCCTGTTCAAAAATCATGCACCGAAATCAACTTCTTTAACCTCAGTGATACATTTTGGGATGGTACCTAAAGTTTAAAGCAGAAATTGGGGCACTTTTGGAATTTTCATTTTTGACCAAAATCGATGCGTTCGGGGCTTAGTGAATTTCTCATATGTCGCAAAACGGTTGTTGCTCCTGTTCAAAAATCATGCTCCAAAATCATCTTCTGTCACCTCGGTGATACATTTTGGGATGGTACCTAAATTTTAAAGCAGAAATTGGGGCACTTTTGGAATTTTCATTTTTGACCAAAAGCGATGGGTCTGGGGCTTAGGGAATTTCTCATATGCTGCAAAACGGTTGAAGCTCCTGTTCAAAAATCATGCTCCGAAATGAACTTCTGTCACCTCGGTGATGCATTTTGGGATGGTACCTAAAGTTTAAAGCAGAAATTGGGGCACTTTTGGAATTTTCATTTTTGAACAAAATCAATGGGTCCGGGGCATAGAGAGTTTCTCAATATGACACAAAACAGTTGAAGCTCCTGTTCAAAAATCATGATCCAAAATCAACTTCTGTCACCTCGGTGATACATTTTGTGATGGTACCTAAAGTTTAAAGCAGAAATTGGGGCACTTTTGGAATTTTCATTTTTGAACAAAATCAATGGGTTCGGGGCATAGGGAGTTTCTCAATATGACACAAAACAGTTGAAGCTCCTGTTCAAAAATCATGATCCAAAATCAACTTCTGTCACCTCGGTGATACATTTTGGGATGGTACCTAAAGTTTAAAGCAGAAATTGGGGCACTTTTGGAATTTTCATTTTTGATCAAAATTCATGGGTCCGGGCTTAGTGAATTTCTCATATGTCGCAAAACGGTTGTAGCTCCTGTTCAAAAATCATGCTCCAAAATCAACTTCTGTCACCTCGGTGATACATTTTGGGATGGTACCTAAAGTTTAAAGCAGAAATTGGGGCACTTTTGGAATTTTCATTTTTGAACAAAATCAATGGGTTCGGGGCATAGGGAGTTTCTCAATATGACACAAAACAGTTGAAGCTCCTGTTCAAAAATCATGATCCAAAATCAACTTCTGTCACCTCGGTGATACATTTTGGGATGGTACCTAAAGTTTAAAGCAGAAATTGGGGCACTTTTGGAATTTTCATTTTTGACCAAAATCGATGGGTACGGGCTTAGTGAATTTCTCATATGTCGCAAAACGGTTGTAGCTCCTGTTAAAAAATCATGCTCCAAAATCAACTTCTGTCACCTCGGTGATACATTTTGGGATGGTACCTAAATTTTAAAGCAGAAATTGGGGCACTTTTGGAATTTTAATTTTTGACCAAAATGGATGGGTCCGGGACTTAGGGAATTTCTCATATGCCGCAAAACGGTTGAATTTCCTGTTCAAAAATCATGCACCGAAATCAACTTCTGTCACCTCAGGGATACATTTTGGGATGGTACCTAAAGTTTAAAGCAGAAATTGGGGCACTTTTGGAATTTTCATTTTTGAACAAAATCAATGGGTTCGGGGCATAGGGAGTTTCTCAATATGACACAAAACAGTTGAAGCTCCTGTTCAAAAATCATGATCCAAAATCAACTTCTGTCACCTCGGTGATACATTTTGGGATGGTACCTAAAGTTTAAAGCAGAAATTGGGGCACTTTTGTAATTTTCATTTTTGACCAAAATCGATGGGTCCGGGCTTAGTGAATTTCTCATATGTCGCAAAACGGTTGTAGCTCCTGTTCAAAAATCATGCTCCAAAATCAACTTCTGTCACCTCGGTGATACATTTTGGGATGGTACCTAAATTTTAAAGCAGAAATTGGGGCACTTTTGGAATTTTAATTTTTGACCAAAATGGATGGGTCCGGGACTTAGGGAATTTCTCATATGCCGCAAAACGGTTGAATCTCCTGTTCAAAAATGATGCTCCGAAATCAACTTCTGTCACCTTAGTGATGCATTTTGGGATAGTACCTAAAGTTTAAAGCAGAAATTGGGGCACTTTTGAAATTTTCATTTTTGAACAAAATCGACAGGTCCGGGGCTTAGGGAATTTCTCATATGCCACAAAACGGTTGAAGCTCCTGTTCAAAAATGATGCTCCGAAATCAACTTCTGTCACCTTAGTGATGCATTTTGGGATAGTACCTAAAGTTTAAAGCAGAAATTGGGGCACTTTTGAAATTTTCTTTTTTGACCAAAATCGACAGATCTGGGGCTTAGGGAATTTCTCATATGCCACAAAACGGTTGAAGCTCCTGTTCAAAAATGATGCTCCGAAATCAACTTCTGTCACCTCAGTGATACATTTTGGGATAGTACCTAAAGTTTAAAGCAGAAATTGGGGCACTTTTGAAATTTTCATTTTTGACCAAAATCGACAGGTCCGGGGCTTAGGGAATTTCTCATATGCCACAAAATGGTTGAAGCTCCTGTTCAAAAATGATGCTCCGAAATCAACTTCTGTCACCTCAGTGATACATTTTGGGATAGTACCTAAAGTTTAAAGCAGAAATTGGGGCACTTTTGAAATTTTCATTTTTGACCAAAATCGACAGGTCCGGGGCTTAGGGAATTTCTCATATGCCACAAAACGGTTGAAGCTCCTGTTCAAAAATGATTCTCCGAAATCAACTTCTGTCACCTTAGTGATACATTTTGGGATAGTACCTAAAGTTTAAAGCAGAATTTGGGGCACTTTTGAAATTTTCATTTTTGACCAAAATCGACAGGTCCGGGGCTTAGGGAATTTCTCATATGCCACAAAACGGTTGAAGCTCCTGTTCAAAAATGATTCTCCGAAATCAACTTCTGTCACCTTAGTGATACATTTTGGGATGGTATCTAAATTTTAAAGCAGAAATTGGGGCACTTTTGGAATTTTCATTTTTGACCAAAATCGATGGGTCTGGGGCTTAGGGAATTTCTCATATGCTGCAAAACGGTTGAAGCTCCTGTTCAAAAATCATGCTCCGAAATGAACTTCTGTCACCTCGGTAATGCATTTTGGGATGGTACCTAAAGTTTAAAGCAGAAATTGGGGCACTTTTGGAATTTTCATTTTTGACCAAAATCGATGGGTCCGGGTCTCAGGGAATTTCTCATATGCCGCAAAATGGTTGAAGCTCCTGTTCAAAAATCATGCTCCGAAATCAACTTCTGTCACCTCGTTGATACATTTTGGGACGGTACCTAAAGTTTAAAGCAGAAATTGGGGCACTTTTGGAATTTTCATTTTTGACCAAAATGGATGGGTCCGGGACTTAGGGAATTTCTCATATGCCGCAAAACGGTTGAATCTCCTGTTCAAAAATCATGCACCGAAATCAACTTCTGTCACCTCAGTGATACATTTTGGGATGGTACCTAAAGTTTAAAGCAGAAATTGGGGCACTTTTGGAATTTTCATTTTTGACCAAAATCGATGGGTCTGGGGCTTAGGGAATTTCTCATATGCTGCAAAACGGTTGAAGCTCCTGTTCAAAAATCATGCTCCGAAATGAACTTCTGTCACCTCGGTGATGCATTTTGGGATGGTACCTAAAGTTTAAAGCAGAAATTGGGGCACTTTTGGAATTTTCATTTTTGACCAAAATGGATGGGTCCGGGACTTAGGGAATTTCTCATATGCCGCAAAACGGTTGAATCTCCTGTTCAAAAATCATGCACCGAAATCAACTTCTGTCACCTCAGTGATACATTTTGGGATGGTACCTAAAGTTTAAAGCAGAAATTGGGGCACTTTTGGAATTTTCATTTTTGACCAAAATCGATGGGTCTGGGGCTTAGGGAATTTCTCATATGCTGCAAAACGGTTGAAGCTCCTGTTCAAAAATCATGCTCCGAAATGAACTTCTGTCACCTCGGTGATGCATTTTGGGATGGTACCTAAAGTTTAAAGCAGAAATTGGGGCACTTTTGGAATTTTCATTTTTGAACAAAATCAATGGGTTCGGTGCATAGGGAGTTTCTCAATATGACACAAAACAGTTGAAGCTCCTGTTCAAAAATCATGATCCAAAATCAACTTCTGTCACCTCGGTGATACATTTTGGGATGGTACCTAAAGTTTAAAGCAGAAATTGGGGCACTTTTGGAATTTTCATTTTTGATCAAAATTCATGGGTCCGGGCTTAGTGAATTTCTCATATGTCGCAAAACGGTTGTAGCTCCTGTTCAAAAATCATGCTCCAAAATCAACTTCTGTCACCTCGGTGATACATTTTGGGATGGTACCTAAAGTTTAAAGCAGAAATTGGGGCACTTTTGGAATTTTCATTTTTGAACAAAATCAATGGGTTCGGGGCATAGGGAGTTTCTCAATATGACACAAAACAGTTGAAGCTCCTGTTCAAAAATCATGACCCAAAATCAACTTCTGTCACCTCGGTGATACATTTTGGGATGGTACCTAAAGTTTAAAGCAGAAATTGGGGCACTTTTGGAATTTTCATTTTTGACCAAAATCGATGGGTACGGGCTTAGTGAATTTCTCATATGTCGCAAAACGGTTGAAGCTCCTGTTCAAAAATCATGCTCCAAAATCAACTTCTGTCACCTCGGTGATACATTTTGGGATGGTACCTAAATTTTAAAGCAGAAATTGGGGCACTTTTGGAATTTTAATTTTTGACCAAAATGGATGGGTCCGGGACTTAGGGAATTTCTCATATGCCGCAAAACGGTTGAATTTCCTGTTCAAAAATCATGCACCGAAATCAACTTCTGTCACCTCAGTGATACATTTTGGGATGGTACCTAAAGTTTAAAGCAGAAATTGGGGCACTTTTGGAATTTTCATTTTTGAACAAAATCAATGGGTTCGGGGCATAGGGAGTTTCTCAATATGACACAAAACAGTTGAAGCTCCTGTTCAAAAATCATGATCCAAAATCAACTTCTGTCACCTCGGTGATACATTTTGGGATGGTACCTAAAGTTTAAAGCAGAAATTGGGGCACTTTTGGAATTTTCATTTTTGATCAAAATTCATGGGTCCGGGCTTAGTGAATTTCTCATATGTCGCAAAACGGTTGTAGCTCCTGTTCAAAAATCATGCTCCAAAATCAACTTCTGTCACCTCGGTGATACATTTTGGGATGGTACCTAAAGTTTAAAGCAGAAATTGGGGCACTTTTGGAATTTTCATTTTTGAACAAAATCAATGGGTTCGGGGCATATGGAGTTTCTCAATATGACACAAAACAGTTGAAGCTCCTGTTCAAAAATCATGATCCAAAATCAACTTCTGTCACCTCGGTGATACATTTTGGGATGGTACCTAAATTTTAAAGCAGAAATTGGGGCACTTTTGGAATTTTAATTTTTGACCAAAATGGATGGGTCCGGGACTTAGGGAATTTCTCATATGCCGCAAAACGGTTGAATCTCCTGTTCAAAAATCATGCACCGAAATCAACTTCTGTCACCTCAGTGATACATTTTGGGATGGTACCTAAAGTTTAAAGCAGAAATTGGGGCACTTTTGGAATTTTCATTTTTGACCAAAATCGATGGGTCTGGGGCTTAGGGAATTTCTCATATGCTGCAAAACGGTTGAAGCTCCTGTTCAAAAATCATGCTCCGAAATGAACTTCTGTCACCTCAGTGATACATTTTGGGATGGTACCTAAAGTTTAAAGCAGAAATTGGGGCACTTTTGGAATTTTCATTTTTGACCAAAATCGATGGGTTCGGGGCTTAGTGAATTTCTCATATGTCGCAAAACGGTTGTTGCTCCTGTTCAAAAATCATGCTCCAAAATCATCTTCTGTCACCTCGGTGATACATTTTGGGATGGTACCTAAAGTTTAAAGCAGAAATTGGGGCACTTTTGGAATTTTCATTTTTGACCAAAATCGATGGGTTCGGGGCTTAGTGAATTTCTCATATGTCGCAAAACGGTTGTTGCTCCTGTTCAAAAATCATGCTCCAAAATCATCTTCTGTCACCTCGGTGATACATTTTGGGATGGTACCTAAATTTTAAAGCAGAAATTGGGGCACTTTTGGAATTTTCATTTTTGACCAAAATCGATGGGTTCGGGGCTTAGTGAATTTCTCATATGTCGCAAAACGGTTGTTGCTCCTGTTCAAAAATCATGCTCCAAAATCATCTTCTGTCACCTCGGTGATACATTTTGGGATGGTACCTAAATTTTAAAGCAGAAATTGGGGCACTTTTGGAATTTTCATTTTTGACCAAAATCGATGGGTCTGGGGCTTAGGGAATTTCTCATATGCTGCAAAACGGTTGAAGCTCCTGTTCAAAAATCATGCTCCGAAATGAACTTCTGTCACCTCGGTGATGCATTTTGGGATGGTACCTAAAGTTTAAAGCAGAAATTGGGGCACTTTTGGAATTTTCATTTTTGAACAAAATCAATGGGTCCGGGGCATAGAGAGTTTCTCAATATGACACAAAACAGTTGAAGCTCCTGTTCAAAAATCATGATCCAAAATCAACTTCTGTCACCTCGGTGATACATTTTGTGATGGTACCTAAAGTTTAAAGCAGAAATTGGGGCACTTTTGGAATTTTCATTTTTGAACAAAATCAATGGGTTCGGGGAATAGGGAGTTTCTCAATATGACACAAAACAGTTGAAGCTCCTGTTCAAAAATCATGATCCAAAATCAACTTCTGTCACCTCGGTGATACATTTTGGGATGGTACCTAAAGTTTAAAGCAGAAATTGGGGCACTTTTGGAATTTTCATTTTTGATCAAAATTCATGGGTCCGGGCTTAGTGAATTTCTCATATGTCGCAAAACGGTTGTAGCTCCTGTTCAAAAATCATGCTCCAAAATCAACTTCTGTCACCTCGGTGATACATTTTGGGATGGTACCTAAAGTTTAAAGCAGAAATTGGGGCACTTTTGGAATTTTCATTTTTGAACAAAATCAATGGGTTCGGGGCATAGGGAGTTTCTCAATATGACACAAAACAGTTGAAGCTCCTGTTCAAAAATCATGATCCAAAATCAACTTCTGTCACCTCGGTGATACATTTTGGGATGGTACCTAAAGTTTAAAGCAGAAATTGGGGCACTTTTGGAATTTTCATTTTTGACCAAAATCGATGGGTACGGGCTTAGTGAATTTCTCATATGTCGCAAAACGGTTGTAGCTCCTGTTAAAAAATCATGCTCCAAAATCAACTTCTGTCACCTCGGTGATACATTTTGGGATGGTACCTAAATTTTAAAGCAGAAATTGGGGCACTTTTGGAATTTTCATTTTTGACCAAAATCGATGGGTCTGGGGCTTAGGGAATTTCTCATATGCTGCAAAACGGTTGAAGCTCCTGTTCAAAAATCATGCTCCGAAATGAACTTCTGTCACCTCGGTGATGCATTTTGTGATGGTACCTAAAGTTTAAAGCAGAAATTGGGGCACTTTTGAAATGTTCATTTTTGAACAAAATCGACAGGTCCGGGGCTTAGGGAATTTCTCATATGCCACAAAACGGTTGAAGCTTCTGTTCAAAAATGATGTTCCGAAATCAACTTCTGTCACCTCAGTGATACATTTTGGGATAGTACCTAAAGTTTAAAGCAGAAATTGGGGCACTTTTGAAATTTTCATTTTTGAACAAAATCGACAGGTCCGGGGCTTAGGGAATTTCTCATATGCCACAAAACGGTTGAAGCTCCTGTTCAAAAATGATGCTCCGAAATCAACTTCTGTCACCTTAGTGATGCATTTTGGGATAGTACCTAAAGTTTAAAGCAGAAATTGGGGCACTTTTGAAATTTTCATTTTTGACCAAAATCGACAGGTCCGGGGCTTAGGGAATTTCTCATATGCCACAAAACGGTTGAAGCTCCTGTTCAAAAATGATGCTCCGAAATCAACTTCTGTCACCTCAGTGATACATTTTGGGATAGTACCTAAAGTTTAAAGCAGAAATTGGGGCACTTTTGAAATTTTCATTTTTGACCAAAATCGACAGGTCCGGGGCTTAGGGAATTTCTCATATGCCACAAAACGGTTGAAGCTCCTGTTCAAAAATGATTCTCCGAAATCAACTTCTGTCACCTTAGTGATACATTTTGGGATAGTACCTAAAGTTTAAAGCAGAATTTGGGGCACTTTTGAAATTTTCATTTTTGACCAAAATCGACAGGTCCAGGGCTTAGGGAATTTCTCATATGTCACAAAACGGTTGAAGCTCCTGTTCAAAAATCATGCTCCGAAATCAACTTCTGTCACCTCGGTGATACATTTTGGGATGGTATCTAAATTTTAAAGCAGAAATTGGGGCACTTTTGGAATTTTCATTTTTGACCAAAATCGATGGGTCTGGGGCTTAGGGAATTTCTCATATGCTGCAAAACGGTTGAAGCTCCTGTTCAAAAATCATGCTCCGAAATGAACTTCTGTCACCTCGGTAATGCATTTTGGGATGGTACCTAAAGTTTAAAGCAGAAATTGGGGCACTTTTGGAATTTTCATTTTTGACCAAAATCGATGGGTCCGGGTCTCAGGGAATTTCTCATATGCCGCAAAATGGTTGAAGCTCCTGTTCAAAAATCATGCTCCGAAATCAACTTCTGTCACCTCGTTGATACATTTTGTGACGGTACCTAAAGTTTAAAGCAGAAATTGGGGCACTTTTGGAATTTTCATTTTTGACCAAAATGGATGGGTCCGGGACTTAGGGAATTTCTCATATGCCGCAAAACGGTTGAATCTCCTGTTAAAAAATCATGCACCGAAATCAACTTCTGTCACCTCAGTGATACATTTTGGGATGGTACCTAAAGTTTAAAGCAGAAATTGGGGCACTTTTGGAATTTTCATTTTTGACCAAAATCGATGGGTTCGGGGCTTAGTGAATTTCTCATATGTCGCAAAACGGTTGTTGCTCCTGTTCAAAAATCATGCTCCAAAATCATCTTCTGTCACCTCGGTGATACATTTTGGGATGGTACCTAAATTTTAAAGCAGAAATTGGGGCACTTTTGGAATTTTCATTTTTGACCAAAATCGATGGGTCTGGGGCTTAGGGAATTTCTCATATGCTGCAAAACGGTTGAAGCTCCTGTTCAAAAATCATGCTCCGAAATCAACTTCTGTCACCTCGTTGATACATTTTGTGACGGTACCTAAAGTTTAAAGCAGAAATTGGGGCACTTTTGGAATTTTCATTTTTGACCAAAATGGATGGGTCCGGGACTTAGGGAATTTCTCATATGCCGCAAAACGGTTGAATCTCCTGTTAAAAAATCATGCACCGAAATCAACTTCTGTCACCTCAGTGATTCATTTTGGGATGGTACCTAAAGTTTAAAGCAGAAATTGGGGCACTTTTGGAATTTTCATTTTTGACCAAAATCGATGGGTTCGGGGCTTAGTGAATTTCTCATATGTCGCAAAACGGTTGTTGCTCCTGTTCAAAAATCATGCTCCAAAATCATCTTCTGTCACCTCGGTGATACATTTTGGGATGGTACCTAAATTTTAAAGCAGAAATTGGGGCACTTTTGGAATTTTCATTTTTGACCAAAATCGATGGGTCTGGGGCTTAGGGAATTTCTCATATGCTGCAAAACGGTTGAAGCTCCTGTTCAAAAATCATGCTCCGAAATGAACTTCTGTCACCTCGGTGATGCATTTTGGGATGGTACCTAAAGTTTAAAGCAGAAATTGGGGCACTTTTGGAATTTTCATTTTTGAACAAAATCAATGGGTCCGGGGCATAGAGAGTTTCTCAATATGACACAAAACAGTTGAAGCTCCTGTTCAAAAATCATGATCCAAAATCAACTTCTGTCACCTCGGTGATACATTTTGTGATGGTACCTAAAGTTTAAAGCAGAAATTGGGGCACTTTTGGAATTTTCATTTTTGAACAAAATCAATGGGTTCGGGGCATAGGGAGTTTCTCAATATGACACAAAACAGTTGAAGCTCCTGTTCAAAAATCATGATCCAAAATCAACTTCTGTCACCTCGGTGATACATTTTGGGATGGTACCTAAAGTTTAAAGCAGAAATTGGGGCACTTTTGGAATTTTCAAATTTGATCAAAATTCATGGGTCCGGGCTTAGTGAATTTCTCATATGTCGCAAAACGGTTGTAGCTCCTGTTCAAAAATCATGCTCCAAAATCAACTTCTGTCACCTCGGTGATACATTTTGGGATGGTACCTAAAGTTTAAAGCAGAAATTGGGGCACTTTTGGAATTTTCATTTTTGAACAAAATCAATGGGTTCGGGGCATAGGGAGTTTCTCAATATGACACAAAACAGTTGAAGCTCCTGTTCAAAAATCATGATCCAAAATCAACTTCTGTCACCTCGGTGATACATTTTGGGATGGTACCTAAAGTTTAAAGCAGAAATTGGGGCACTTTTGGAATTTTCATTTTTGACCAAAATCGATGGGTACGGGCTTAGTGAATTTCTCATATGTCGCAAAACGGTTGTAGCTCCTGTTAAAAAATCATGCTCCAAAATCAACTTCTGTCACCTCGGTGATACATTTTGGGATGGTACCTAAATTTTAAAGCAGAAATTGGGGCACTTTTGGAATTTTAATTTTTGACCAAAATGGATGGGTCCGGGACTTAGGGAATTTCTCATATGCCGCAAAACGGTTGAATTTCCTGTTCAAAAATCATGCACCGAAATCAACTTCTGTCACCTCAGTGATACATTTTGGGATGGTACCTAAAGTTTAAAGCAGAAATTGGGGCACTTTTGGAATTTTCATTTTTGAACAAAATCAATGGGTTCGGGGCATAGGGAGTTTCTCAATATGACACAAAACAGTTGAAGCTCCTGTTCAAAAATCATGATCCAAAATCAACTTCTGTCACCTTGGTGATACATTTTGGGATGGTACCTAAAGTTTAAAGTAGAAATTGGGGCACTTTTGGAATTTTCATTTTTGATCAAAATTCATGGGTCCGGGCTTAGTGAATTTCTCATATGTCGCAAAACGGTTGAAGCTCCTGTTCAAAAATCATGCTCCAAAATCAACTTCTGTCACCTCGGTGATACATTTTGGGATGGTACCTAAAGTTTAAAGCAGAAATTGGGGCACTTTTGGAATTTTCATTTTTGACCAAAATCGATGGGTCTGGGGCTTAGGGAATTTCTCATATGCTGCAAAACGGTTGAAGCTCCTGTTCAAAAATCATGCTCCGAAATGAACTTCTGTCACCTCGGTGATGCATTTTGTGATGGTACCTAAAGTTTAAAGCAGAAATTGGGGCACTTTTGAAATGTTCATTTTTGAACAAAATCGACAGGTCCGGGGCTTAGGGAATTTCTCATATGCCACAAAACGGTTGAAGCTTCTGTTCAAAAATGATGTTCCGAAATCAACTTCTGTCACCTCAGTGATACATTTTGGGATAGTACCTAAAGTTTAAAGCAGAAATTGGGGCACTTTTGAAATTTTCATTTTTGAACAAAATCGACAGGTCCGGGGCTTAGGGAATTTCTCATATGCCACAAAACGGTTGAAGCTCCTGTTCAAAAATGATGCTCCGAAATCAACTTCTGTCACCTTAGTGATGCATTTTGGGATAGTACCTAAAGTTTAAAGCAGAAATTGGGGCACTTTTGAAATGTTCATTTTTGACCAAAATCGACAGGTCCGGGGCTTAGGGAATTTCTCATATGCCACAAAACGGTTGAAGCTCCTGTTCAAAAATGATGCTCCGAAATCAACTTCTGTCACCTCAGTGATACATTTTGGGATAGTACCTAAAGTTTAAAGCAGAAATTGGGGCACTTTTGAAATTTTCATTTTTGACCAAAATCGACAGGTCCGGGGCTTAGGGAATTTCTCATATGCCACAAAACGGTTGAAGCTCCTGTTCAAAAATGATTCTCCGAAATCAACTTCTGTCACCTTAGTGATACATTTTGGGATAGTACCTAAAGTTTAAAGCAGAATTTGGGGCACTTTTGAAATTTTCATTTTTGACCAAAATCGACAGGTCCAGGGCTTAGGGAATTTCTCATATGTCACAAAACGGTTGAAGCTCCTGTTCAAAAATCATGCTCCGAAATCAACTTCTGTCACCTCGGTGATACATTTTGGGATGGTATCTAAATTTTAAAGCAGAAATTGGGGCACTTTTGGAATTTTCATTTTTGACCAAAATCGATGGGTCTGGGGCTTAGGGAATTTCTCATATGCTGCAAAACGGTTGAAGCTCCTGTTCAAAAATCATGCTCCGAAATGAACTTCTGTCACCTCGGTAATGCATTTTGGGATGGTACCTAAAGTTTAAAGCAGAAATTGGGGCACTTTTGGAATTTTCATTTTTGACCAAAATCGATGGGTCCGGGTCTCAGGGAATTTCTCATATGCCGCAAAATGGTTGAAGCTCCTGTTCAAAAATCATGCTCCGAAATCAACTTCTGTCACCTCGTTGATACATTTTGTGACGGTACCTAAAGTTTAAAGCAGAAATTGGGGCACTTTTGGAATTTTCATTTTTGACCAAAATGGATGGGTCCGGGACTTAGGGAATTTCTCATATGCCGCAAAACGGTTGAATCTCCTGTTAAAAAATCATGCACCGAAATCAACTTCTGTCACCTCAGTGATACATTTTGGGATGGTACCTAAAGTTTAAAGCAGAAATTGGGGCACTTTTGGAATTTTCATTTTTGACCAAAATCGATGGGTTCGGGGCTTAGTGAATTTCTCATATGTCGCAAAACGGTTGTTGCTCCTGTTCAAAAATCATGCTCCAAAATCATCTTCTGTCACCTCGGTGATACATTTTGGGATGGTACCTAAATTTTAAAGCAGAAATTGGGGCACTTTTGGAATTTTCATTTTTGACCAAAATCGATGGGTCTGGGGCTTAGGGAATTTCTCATATGCTGCAAAACGGTTGAAGCTCCTGTTCAAAAATCATGCTCCTAAATCAACTTCTGTCACCTCGTTGATACATTTTGTGACGGTACCTAAAGTTTAAAGCAGAAATTGGGGCACTTTTGGAATTTTCATTTTTGACCAAAATGGATGGGTCCGGGACTTAGGGAATTTCTCATATGCCGCAAAACGGTTGAATCTCCTGTTCAAAAATCATGCTCCGAAATGAACTTCTGTCACCTCGGTGATGCATTTTGGGATGGTACCTAAAGTTTAAAGCAGAAATTGGGGCACTTTTGGAATTTTCATTTTTGAACAAAATCAATGGGTCCGGGGCATAGAGAGTTTCTCAATATGACACAAAACAGTTGAAGCTCCTGTTCAAAAATCATGATCCAAAATCAACTTCTGTCACCTCGGTGATACATTTTGTGATGGTACCTAAAGTTTAAAGCAGAAATTGGGGCACTTTTGGAATTTTCATTTTTGAACAAAATCAATGGGTTCGGGGCATAGGGAGTTTCTCAATATGACACAAGACAGTTGAAGCTCCTGTTCAAAAATCATGATCCAAAATCAACTTCTGTCACCTCGGTGATACATTTTGGGATGGTACCTAAAGTTTAAAGCAGAAATTGGGGCACTTTTGGAATTTTCATTTGTGATCAAAATTCATGGGTCCGGGCTTAGTGAATTTCTCATATGTTGCAAAACGGTTGTAGCTCCTGTTCAAAAATCATGCTCCAAAATCAACTTCTGTCACCTCGGTGATACATTTTGGGATGGTACCTAAAGTTTAAAGCAGAAATTGGGGCACTTTTGGAATTTTCATTTTTGAACAAAATCAATGGGTTCGGGGCATAGGGAGTTTCTCAATATGACACAAAACAGTTGAAGCTCCTGTTCAAAAATCATGATCCAAAATCAACTTCTGTCACCTCGGTGATACATTTTGGGATGGTACCTAAAGTTTAAAGCAGAAATTGGGGCACTTTTGGAATTTTCATTTTTGACCAAAATCGATGGGTCCGGGCTTAGTGAATTTCTCATATGTCGCAAAACGGTTGTAGCTCCTGTTCAAAAATCATGCTCCGAAATGAACTTCTGTCACCTCGGTGGTGCATTTTGTGATGGTACCTAAAGTTTAAAGCAGAAATTGGGGCACTTTTGAAATTTTCATTTTTGAACAAAATCGACAGGTCCGGGGCTTAGGGAATTTCTCATATGCCACAAAACGGTTGAAGCTTCTGTTCAAAAATGATGTTCCGAAATCAACTTCTGTCACCTCAGTGATACATTTTGGGATGGTATCTAAATTTTAAAGCAGAAATTGGGGCACTTTTGGAATTTTCATTTTTGACCAAAATCGATGGGTCTGGGGCTTAGGGAATTTCTCATATGCTGCAAAACGATTGAAGCTCCTGTTCAAAAATCATGCTCCGAAATGAACTTCTGTCTCCTCGGTAATGCATTTTGGGATGGTACCTAAAGTTTAAAGCAGAAATTGGGGCACTTTTGGAATTTTCATTTTTGACCAAAATCGATGGGTCCGGGTCTCAGGGAATTTCTCATATGCCGCAAAATGGTTGAAGCTCCTGTTCAAAAATCATGCTCCGAAATCAACTTCTGTCACCTCGTTGATACATTTTGGGACGGTACCTAAAGTTTAAAGCAGAAATTGGGGCACTTTTGGAATTTTCATTTTTGACCAAAATGGATGGGTCCGGGACTTAGGGAATTTCTCATATGCCGCAAAACGGTTGAATCTCCTGTTCAAAAATCATGCACCGAAATCAACTTCTGTCACCTCAGTGATACATTTTGGGATGGTACCTAAAGTTTAAAGCAGAAATTGGGGCACTTTTGGAATTTTCATTTTTGACCAAAATCGATGGGTTCGGGGCTTAGTGAATTTCTCATATGTCGCAAAACGGTTGTTGCTCCTGTTCAAAAATCATGCTCCAAAATCATCTTCTGTCACCTCGGTGATACATTTTGGGATGGTACCTAAATTTTAAAGCAGAAATTGGGGCACTTTTGGAATTTTCATTTTTGACCAAAATCGATGGGTCTGGGGCTTAGGGAATTTCTCATATGCTGCAAAACGGTTGAAGCTCCTGTTCAAAAATCATGCTCCGAAATGAACTTCTGTCACCTCGGTGATGCATTTTGGGATGGTACCTAAAGTTTAAAGCAGAAATTGGGGCACTTTTGGAATTTTCATTTTTGAACAAAATCAATGGGTTCGGGGCATAGGGAGTTTCTCAATATGACACAAAACAGTTGAAGCTCCTGTTCAAAAATCATGATCCAAAATCAACTTCTGTCACCTCGGTGATACATTTTGGGATGGTACCTAAAGTTTAAAGCAGAAATTGGGGCACTTTTGGAATTTTCATTTTTGATCAAAATTCATGAGTCCGGGCTTAGTGAATTTCTCATATGTCGCAAAACGGTTGTAGCTCCTGTTCAAAAATCATGCTCCAAAATCAACTTCTGTCACCTCGGTGATACATTTTGGGATGGTACCTAAAGTTTAAAGCAGAAATTGGGGCACTTTTGGAATTTTCATTTTTGAACAAAATCAATGGGTTCGGGGCATATGGAGTTTCTCAATATGACACAAAACAGTTGAAGCTCCTGTTCAAAAATCATGATCCAAAATCAACTTCTGTCACCTCGGTGATACATTTTGGGATGGTACCTAAAGTTTAAAGCAGAAATTGGGGCACTTTTGGAATTTTCATTTTTGACCAAAATGGATGGGTCCGGGGCTTAGGGAATTTCTCAATATGCCGCAAAACGGTTGAAGCTCCTGTTCAAAAATCATGCTACGAAATCAATTTCTGTCACCTCGGTGATACATTTTGGGATGGTAGCTAAACTTTAAAGCAGAAATTGGGGCACTTTTGGAATTTTCATTTTTGACCAAAATCAATGGGTCCGGGGCTTAGGGAATTTCTCATATGCCGCAAAACGGTTGAATCTCCTGTTCAAAAATCATGCACCGAAATCAACTTCTGTCACCTCAGTGATACATTTTGGGATGGTACCTAAAGTTTAAAGCAGAAATTGGGGCACTTTTGGAATTTTCATTTTTGAACAAAATCAATGGGTTCGGGGCATAGGGAGTTTCTCAATATGACACAAAACAGTTGAAGCTCCTGTTCAAAAATCATGCACCGAAATCAACTTCTGTCACCTCAGTGATACATTTTGGGATGGTACCTAAAGTTTAAAGCAGAAATTGGGGCACTTTTGGAATTTTCATTTTTGAACAAAATCAATGGGTTCGGGGCATAGGGAGTTTCTCAATATGACACAAAACAGTTGAAGCTCCTGTTCAAAAATCATGATCCAAAATCAACTTCTGTCACCTCGGTGATACATTTTGGGATGGTACCTAAAGTTTAAAGCAGAAATTGGGGCACTTTTGGAATTTTCATTTTTGATCAAAATTCATGGGTCCGGGCTTAGTGAATTTCTCATATGTCGCAAAACGGTTGTAGCTCCTGTTCAAAAATCATGCTCCAAAATCAACTTCTGTCACCTCGGTGATACATTTTGGGATGGTACCTAAAGTTTAAAGCAGAAATTGGGGCACTTTTGGAATTTTCATTTTTGAACAAAATCAATGGGTTCGGGGCATAGGGAGTTTCTCAATATGACACAAAACAGTTGAAGCTCCTGTTCAAAAATCATGATCCAAAATCAACTTCTGTCACCTCAGTGATACATTTTAGGATGGTACCTAAAGTTTAAAGCAGAAATTGGGGCACTTTTGGAATTTTCATTTTTGACCAAAATGGATGGGTCCGGGACTTAGGGAATTTCTCATATGCCACAAAACGGTTGAAGTTCCTGTTCAAAAATGATGCTCCGAAATCAACTTCTGTCACCTCAGTGATACATTTTGGGATAGTACCTAAAGTTTAAAGCAGAAATTGGGGCACTTTTGAAATTTTCATTTTTGAACAAAATCGACAGGTCCGGGGCTTAGGGAATTTCTCATATGCCACAAAACGGTTGAAGCTTCTGTTCAAAAATGATGTTCCGAAATCAACTTCTGTCACCTCAGTGATACATTTTGGGATAGTACCTAAAGTTTAAAGCAGAAATTGGGGCACTTTTGAAATTTTCATTTTTGAACAAAATCGACAGGTCCGGGGCTTAGGGAATTTCTCATAAGCCACAAAACGGTTGAAGCTCCTGTTCAAAAATGATGCTCCGAAATCAACTTCTGTCACCTTAGTGATGCATTTTGGGATAGTACCTAAAGTTTAAAGCAGAAATTGGGGCACTTTTGAAATTTTCTTTTTTGACCAAAATCGACAGATCTGGGGCTTAGGGAATTTCTCATATGCCACAAAACGGTTGAAGCTCCTGTTCAAAAATGATGCTCCGAAATCAACTTCTGTCACCTCAGTGATACATTTTGGGATAGTACCTAAAGTTTAAAGCAGAAATTGGGGCACTTTTGAAATTTTCATTTTTGACCAAAATCGACAGGTCCGGGGCTTAGGGAATTTCTCATATGCCACAAAACGGTTGAAGCTCCTGTTCAAAAATGATGCTCCGAAATCAACTTCTGTCACCTTAGTGATACATTTTGGGAAAGTACCTAAAGTTTAAAGCAGAAATTGGGGCACTTTTGAAATTTTCATTTTTGACCAAAATCGACAGGTCCGGGGCTTAGGGAATTTCTCATATGCCACAAAACGGTTGAAGCTCCTGTTCAAAAATGATTCTCCGAAATCAACTTCTGTCACCTTAGTGATACATTTTGGGATAGTACCTAAAGTTTAAAGCAGAATTTGGGGCACTTTTGAAATTTTCATTTTTGACCAAAATCGACAGGTCCAGGGCTTAGGTAATTTCTCATATGTCACAAAACGGTTGAAGCTCCTGTTCAAAAATCATGCTCCGAAATCAACTTCTGTCACCTCGGTGATACATTTTGGGAATGTATCTAAATTTTAAAGCAGAAATTGGGGCACTTTTGGAATTTTCATTTTTGACCAAAATCGATGGGTCTGGGGCTTAGGGAATTTCTCATATGCTGCAAAACGGTTGAAGCTCCTGTTCAAAAATCATGCTCCGAAATGAACTTCTGTCACCTCGGTAATGCATTTTGGGATGGTACCTAAAGTTTAAAGCAGAAATTGGGGCACTTTTGGAATTTTCATTTTTGACCAAAATCGATGGGTCCGGGTCTCAGGGAATTTCTCTTATGCCGCAAAATGGTTGAAGCTCCTGTTCAAAAATCATGCTCCGAAATCAACTTCTGTTGATACATTTTGGGACGGTACCTAAAGTTTAAAGCAGAAATTGGGGCACCTTTGGAATTTTCATTTTTGACCAAAATGGATGGGTCCGGGACTTAGGGAATTTCTCATATGCCGCAAAACGGTTGAATCTCCTGTTCAAAAATCATGCACCGAAATCAACTTCTTTAACCTCAGTGATACATTTTGGGATGGTACCTAAAGTTTAAAGCAGAAATTGGGGCACTTTTGGAATTTTCATTTTTGACCAAAATCGATGCGTTCGGGGCTTAGTGAATTTCTCATATGTCGCAAAACGGTTGTTGCTCCTGTTCAAAAATCATGCTCCAAAATCATCTTCTGTCACCTCGGTGATACATTTTGGGATGGTACCTAAATTTTAAAGCAGAAATTGGGGCACTTTTGGAATTTTCATTTTTGACCAAAAGCGATGGGTCTGGGGCTTAGGGAATTTCTCATATGCTGCAAAACGGTTGAAGCTCCTGTTCAAAAATCATGCTCCGAAATGAACTTCTGTCACCTCGGTGATGCATTTTGGGATGGTACCTAAAGTTTAAAGCAGAAATTGGGGCACTTTTGGAATTTTCATTTTTGAACAAAATCAATGGGTCCGGGGCATAGAGAGTTTCTCAATATGACACAAAACAGTTGAAGCTCCTGTTCAAAAATCATGATCCAAAATCAACTTCTGTCACCTCGGTGATACATTTTGTGATGGTACCTAAAGTTTAAAGCAGAAATTGGGGCACTTTTGGAATTTTCATTTTTGAACAAAATCAATGGGTTCGGGGCATAGGGAGTTTCTCAATATGACACAAAACAGTTGAAGCTCCTGTTCAAAAATCATGATCCAAAATCAACTTCTGTCACCTCGGTGATACATTTTGGGATGGTACCTAAAGTTTAAAGCAGAAATTGGGGCACTTTTGGAATTTTCATTTTTGATCAAAATTCATGGGTCCGGGCTTAGTGAATTTCTCATATGTCGCAAAACGGTTGTAGCTCCTGTTCAAAAATCATGCTCCAAAATCAACTTCTGTCACCTCGGTGATACATTTTGGGATGGTACCTAAAGTTTAAAGCAGAAATTGGGGCACTTTTGGAATTTTCATTTTTGAACAAAATCAATGGGTTCGGGGCATAGGGAGTTTCTCAATATGACACAAAACAGTTGAAGCTCCTGTTCAAAAATCATGATCCAAAATCAACTTCTGTCACCTCGGTGATACATTTTGGGATGGTACCTAAAGTTTAAAGCAGAAATTGGGGCACTTTTGGAATTTTCATTTTTGACCAAAATCGATGGGTACGGGCTTAGTGAATTTCTCATATGTCGCAAAACGGTTGTAGCTCCTGTTAAAAAATCATGCTCCAAAATCAACTTCTGTCACCTCGGTGATACATTTTGGGATGGTACCTAAATTTTAAAGCAGAAATTGGGGCACTTTTGGAATTTTAATTTTTGACCAAAATGGATGGGTCCGGGACTTAGGGAATTTCTCATATGCCGCAAAACGGTTGAATTTCCTGTTCAAAAATCATGCACCGAAATCAACTTCTGTCACCTCAGGGATACATTTTGGGATGGTACCTAAAGTTTAAAGCAGAAATTGGGGCACTTTTGGAATTTTCATTTTTGAACAAAATCAATGGGTTCGGGGCATAGGGAGTTTCTCAATATGACACAAAACAGTTGAAGCTCCTGTTCAAAAATCATGATCCAAAATCAACTTCTGTCACCTCGGTGATACATTTTGGGATGGTACCTAAAGTTTAAAGCAGAAATTGGGGCACTTTTGTAATTTTCATTTTTGACCAAAATCGATGGGTCCGGGCTTAGTGAATTTCTCATATGTCGCAAAACGGTTGTAGCTCCTGTTCAAAAATCATGCTCCAAAATCAACTTCTGTCACCTCGGTGATACATTTTGGGATGGTACCTAAATTTTAAAGCAGAAATTGGGGCACTTTTGGAATTTTAATTTTTGACCAAAATGGATGGGTCCGGGACTTAGGGAATTTCTCATATGCCGCAAAACGGTTGAATCTCCTGTTCAAAAATGATGCTCCGAAATCAACTTCTGTCACCTTAGTGATGCATTTTGGGATAGTACCTAAAGTTTAAAGCAGAAATTGGGGCACTTTTGAAATTTTCATTTTTGAACAAAATCGACAGGTCCGGGGCTTAGGGAATTTCTCATATGCCACAAAACGGTTGAAGCTCCTGTTCAAAAATGATGCTCCGAAATCAACTTCTGTCACCTTAGTGATGCATTTTGGGATAGTACCTAAAGTTTAAAGCAGAAATTGGGGCACTTTTGAAATTTTCTTTTTTGACCAAAATCGACAGATCTGGGGCTTAGGGAATTTCTCATATGCCACAAAACGGTTGAAGCTCCTGTTCAAAAATGATGCTCCGAAATCAACTTCTGTCACCTCAGTGATACATTTTGGGATAGTACCTAAAGTTTAAAGCAGAAATTGGGGCACTTTTGAAATTTTCATTTTTGACCAAAATCGACAGGTCCGGGGCTTAGGGAATTTCTCATATGCCACAAAATGGTTGAAGCTCCTGTTCAAAAATGATGCTCCGAAATCAACTTCTGTCACCTCAGTGATACATTTTGGGATAGTACCTAAAGTTTAAAGCAGAAATTGGGGCACTTTTGAAATTTTCATTTTTGACCAAAATCGACAGGTCCGGGGCTTAGGGAATTTCTCATATGCCACAAAACGGTTGAAGCTCCTGTTCAAAAATGATTCTCCGAAATCAACTTCTGTCACCTTAGTGATACATTTTGGGATAGTACCTAAAGTTTAAAGCAGAATTTGGGGCACTTTTGAAATTTTCATTTTTGACCAAAATCGACAGGTCCGGGGCTTAGGGAATTTCTCATATGCCACAAAACGGTTGAAGCTCCTGTTCAAAAATGATTCTCCGAAATCAACTTCTGTCACCTTAGTGATACATTTTGGGATGGTATCTAAATTTTAAAGCAGAAATTGGGGCACTTTTGGAATTTTCATTTTTGACCAAAATCGATGGGTCTGGGGCTTAGGGAATTTCTCATATGCTGCAAAACGGTTGAAGCTCCTGTTCAAAAATCATGCTCCGAAATGAACTTCTGTCACCTCGGTAATGCATTTTGGGATGGTACCTAAAGTTTAAAGCAGAAATTGGGGCACTTTTGGAATTTTCATTTTTGACCAAAATCGATGGGTCCGGGTCTCAGGGAATTTCTCATATGCCGCAAAATGGTTGAAGCTCCTGTTCAAAAATCATGCTCCGAAATCAACTTCTGTCACCTCGTTGATACATTTTGGGACGGTACCTAAAGTTTAAAGCAGAAATTGGGGCACTTTTGGAATTTTCATTTTTGACCAAAATGGATGGGTCCGGGACTTAGGGAATTTCTCATATGCCGCAAAACGGTTGAATCTCCTGTTCAAAAATCATGCACCGAAATCAACTTCTGTCACCTCAGTGATACATTTTGGGATGGTACCTAAAGTTTAAAGCAGAAATTGGGGCACTTTTGGAATTTTCATTTTTGACCAAAATCGATGGGTCTGGGGCTTAGGGAATTTCTCATATGCTGCAAAACGGTTGAAGCTCCTGTTCAAAAATCATGCTCCGAAATGAACTTCTGTCACCTCGGTGATGCATTTTGGGATGGTACCTAAAGTTTAAAGCAGAAATTGGGGCACTTTTGGAATTTTCATTTTTGACCAAAATGGATGGGTCCGGGACTTAGGGAATTTCTCATATGCCGCAAAACGGTTGAATCTCCTGTTCAAAAATCATGCACCGAAATCAACTTCTGTCACCTCAGTGATACATTTTGGGATGGTACCTAAAGTTTAAAGCAGAAATTGGGGCACTTTTGGAATTTTCATTTTTGACCAAAATCGATGGGTCTGGGGCTTAGGGAATTTCTCATATGCTGCAAAACGGTTGAAGCTCCTGTTCAAAAATCATGCTCCGAAATGAACTTCTGTCACCTCGGTGATGCATTTTGGGATGGTACCTAAAGTTTAAAGCAGAAATTGGGGCACTTTTGGAATTTTCATTTTTGAACAAAATCAATGGGTTCGGTGCATAGGGAGTTTCTCAATATGACACAAAACAGTTGAAGCTCCTGTTCAAAAATCATGATCCAAAATCAACTTCTGTCACCTCGGTGATACATTTTGGGATGGTACCTAAAGTTTAAAGCAGAAATTGGGGCACTTTTGGAATTTTCATTTTTGATCAAAATTCATGGGTCCGGGCTTAGTGAATTTCTCATATGTCGCAAAACGGTTGTAGCTCCTGTTCAAAAATCATGCTCCAAAATCAACTTCTGTCACCTCGGTGATACATTTTGGGATGGTACCTAAAGTTTAAAGCAGAAATTGGGGCACTTTTGGAATTTTCATTTTTGAACAAAATCAATGGGTTCGGGGCATAGGGAGTTTCTCAATATGACACAAAACAGTTGAAGCTCCTGTTCAAAAATCATGACCCAAAATCAACTTCTGTCACCTCGGTGATACATTTTGGGATGGTACCTAAAGTTTAAAGCAGAAATTGGGGCACTTTTGGAATTTTCATTTTTGACCAAAATCGATGGGTACGGGCTTAGTGAATTTCTCATATGTCGCAAAACGGTTGTAGCTCCTGTTCAAAAATCATGCTCCAAAATCAACTTCTGTCACCTCGGTGATACATTTTGGGATGGTACCTAAATTTTAAAGCAGAAATTGGGGCACTTTTGGAATTTTAATTTTTGACCAAAATGGATGGGTCCGGGACTTAGGGAATTTCTCATATGCCGCAAAACGGTTGAATTTCCTGTTCAAAAATCATGCACCGAAATCAACTTCTGTCACCTCAGTGATACATTTTGGGATGGTACCTAAAGTTTAAAGCAGAAATTGGGGCACTTTTGGAATTTTCATTTTTGAACAAAATCAATGGGTTCGGGGCATAGGGAGTTTCTCAATATGACACAAAACAGTTGAAGCTCCTGTTCAAAAATCATGATCCAAAATCAACTTCTGTCACCTCGGTGATACATTTTGGGATGGTACCTAAAGTTTAAAGCAGAAATTGGGGCACTTTTGGAATTTTCATTTTTGATCAAAATTCATGGGTCCGGGCTTAGTGAATTTCTCATATGTCGCAAAACGGTTGTAGCTCCTGTTCAAAAATCATGCTCCAAAATCAACTTCTGTCACCTCGGTGATACATTTTGGGATGGTACCTAAAGTTTAAAGCAGAAATTGGGGCACTTTTGGAATTTTCATTTTTGAACAAAATCAATGGGTTCGGGGCATATGGAGTTTCTCAATATGACACAAAACAGTTGAAGCTCCTGTTCAAAAATCATGATCCAAAATCAACTTCTGTCACCTCGGTGATACATTTTGGGATGGTACCTAAATTTTAAAGCAGAAATTGGGGCACTTTTGGAATTTTAATTTTTGACCAAAATGGATGGGTCCGGGACTTAGGGAATTTCTCATATGCCGCAAAACGGTTGAATCTCCTGTTCAAAAATCATGCACCGAAATCAACTTCTGTCACCTCAGTGATACATTTTGGGATGGTACCTAAAGTTTAAAGCAGAAATTGGGGCACTTTTGGAATTTTCATTTTTGACCAAAATCGATGGGTCTGGGGCTTAGGGAATTTCTCATATGCTGCAAAACGGTTGAAGCTCCTGTTCAAAAATCATGCTCCGAAATGAACTTCTGTCACCTCAGTGATACATTTTGGGATGGTACCTAAAGTTTAAAGCAGAAATTGGGGCACTTTTGGAATTTTCATTTTTGACCAAAATGGATGGGTCCGGGGCTTAGGGAATTTCTCATATTCCGCAAAACGGTTGCAGCTCCTGTTCAAAAATCATGCTCCGAAATGAACTTCTGTCACCTCAGTGATACATTTTGTGATGGTACCTAAAGTTTAAAGCAGAAATTGGGGCACTTTTGGAATTTTCATTTTTGAACAAAATCAATGGGTCCGGGGCATAGGGAGTTTCTCATATGACACAAAATGGTTGAAGCTCCTGTTCAAAAATCATGCTCCGAAATCAACTTCTGTCACCTCAGTGATACATTTTGGGATGGTACCTAAAGTTTAAAGCAGAAATTGGGGCACTTTTGGAATTTTCATTTTTGACCAAAATGGATGGGTCCGGGGCTTAGGGAATTTCTCATATGCCGCAAAACGGTTGAATCTCCTGTTCAAAAATCATGCACCGAAATCAACTTCTGTCACCTCAGTGATACATTTTGGGATGGTACCTAAAGTTTAAAGCAGAAATTGGGGCACTTTTGGAATTTTCATTTTTGAACAAAATCAATGGGTTCGGGGCATAGGGAGTTTCTCAATATGACACAAAACAGTTGAAGCTCCTGTTCAAAAATCATGCACCGAAATCAACTTCTGTCACCTCAGTGATACATTTTGGGATGGTACCTAAAGTTTAAAGCAGAAATTGGGGCACTTTTGGAATTTTCATTTTTGAACAAAATTAAAGGGGTTCAGGGCATAGGGAGTTTCTCAATATGACACAAAACAGTTGAAGCTCCTGTTCAAAAATCATGATCCAAAATCAACTTCTGTCACCTCGGTGATACATTTTGGGATGGTACCTAAAGTTTAAAGCAGAAATTGGGGCACTTTTGGAATTTTCATTTTTGACCAAAATCGATGGGTCCGGGCTTAGTGAATTTCTCATATGTCGCAAAACGGTTGTAGCTCCTGTTCAAAAATCATGCTCCAAAATCAACTTCTCTCACCTCGGTGATACATTTTGGGATGGTACCTAAATTTTAAAGCAGAAATTGGGGCACTTTTGGAATTTTAATTTTTGACCAAAATGGATGGGTCCGGGACTTAGGGAATTTCTCATATGCCGCAAAACGGTTGAATCTCCTGTTCAAAAATCATGCACCGAAATCAACTTCTGTCACCTCAGTGATACATTTTGGGATGGTACCTAAAGTTTAAAGCAGAAATTGGGGCACTTTTGGAATTTTCATTTTTGACCAAAATCGATGGGTCTGGGGCTTAGGGAATTTCTCATATGCTGCAAAACGGTTGAAGCTCCTGTTCAAAAATCATGCTCCGAAATGAACTTCTGTCACCTCGGTGATGCATTTTGTGATGGTACCTAAACTTTAAAGCAGAAATTGGGGCACTTTCGGAATTTTCATTTTTGACCAAAATCAATGGGTCCGGAGCTTAGGGAATTTCTCATATGCCGCAAAATGGTTGAAGCTCCTGTTCAAAAATCATGCTCCGAAATGAACTTCTGTCACCTCAGTGATACATTTTGGGATGGTACCTAAAGTTTAAAGCAGAAATTGGGGCACTTTTGGAATTTTCATTTTTGACCAAAATGGATGGGTCCGGGGCTTAGGGAATTTCTCATATTCCGCAAAACGGTTGCAGCTCCTGTTCAAAAATCATGCTCCGAAATGAACTTCTGTCACCTCAGTGATACATTTTGTGATGGTACCTAAAGTTTAAAGCAGAA
The DNA here is from genome assembly GCF_028390025.1 of Pseudophryne corroboree. Classification (NCBI taxonomy): domain Eukaryota; kingdom Metazoa; phylum Chordata; class Amphibia; order Anura; family Myobatrachidae; genus Pseudophryne; species Pseudophryne corroboree. The sequence continues at coordinate 113,208,785 of NC_086450.1, forward strand.
ATTGGGGCACTTTTGGAATTTTCATTTTTGAACAAAATCAATGGGTCCGGGGCATAGGGAGTTTCTCATATGACACAAAATGGTTGAAGCTCCTGTTCAAAAATCATGCTCCGAAATCAACTTCTGTCACCTCAGTGATACATTTTGGGATGGTACCTAAAGTTTAAAGCAGAAATTGGGGCACTTTTGGAATTTTCATTTTTGACCAAAATGGATGGGTCCGGGGCTTAGGGAATTTCTCATATTCCGCAAAACGGTTGCAGCTCCTGTTCAAAAATCATGCTACGAAATCAATTTCTGTCACCTCGGTGATACATTTTGGGATGGTAGCTAAACTTTAAAGCAGAAATTGGGGCACTTTTGGAATTTTCATTTTTGACCAAAATCAATGGGTCCGGGGCTTAGGGAATTTCTCATATGCCGCAAAACGGTTGAATCTCCTGTTCAAAAATCATGCACCGAAATCAACTTCTGTCACCTCAGTGATACATTCTGGGATGGTACCTAAAGTTTAAAGCAGAAATTGGGGCACTTTTGGAATTTTCATTTTTGAACAAAATCAATGGGTTCGGGGCATAGGGAGTTTCTCAATATGACACAAAACAGTTGAAGCTCCTGTTCAAAAATCATGCACCGAAATCAACTTCTGTCACCTCAGTGATACATTTTGGGATGGTACCTAAAGTTTAAAGCAGAAATTGGGGCACTTTTGGAATTTTCATTTTTGAACAAAATCAATGGGTTCGGGGCATAGGGAGTTTCTCAATATGACACAAAACAGTTGAAGCTCCTGTTCAAAAATCATGATCCAAAATCAACTTCTGTCACCTCGGTGATACATTTTGGGATGGTACCTAAAGTTTAAAGCAGAAATTGGGGCACTTTTGGAATTTTCATTTTTGACCAAAATCGATGGGTCCGGGCTTAGTGAATTTCTCATATGTCGCAAAACGGTTGTAGCTCCTGTTCAAAAATCATGCTCCAAAATCAACTTCTCTCACCTCGGTGATACATTTTGGGATGGTACCTAAATTTTAAAGCAGAAATTGGGGCACTTTTGGAATTTTAATTTTTGACCAAAATGGATGGGTCCGGGACTTAGGGAATTTCTCATATGCCGCAAAACGGTTGAATCTCCTGTTCAAAAATCATGCACCGAAATCAACTTCTGTCACCTCAGTGATACATTTTGGGATGGTACCTAAAGTTTAAAGCAGAAATTGGGGCACTTTTGGAATTTTCATTTTTGACCAAAATCGATGGGTCTGGGGCTTAGGGAATTTCTCATATGCTGCAAAACGGTTGAAGCTCCTGTTCAAAAATCATGCTCCGAAATGAACTTCTGTCACCTCGGTGATGCATTTTGTGATGGTACCTAAACTTTAAAGCAGAAATTGGGGCACTTTTGGAATTTTCATTTTTGACCAAAATCAATGGGTCCGGAGCTTAGGGAATTTCTCATATGCCGCAAAAAGGTTGAAGGTCCTGTTTAAAAATCATTCTCCGAAATCAACTTCTGTCACCTCAGTGAAACATTTTGTGATGGTACCTAAAGTTGAAAGCAGAAATTGGGGCACTTTTGGAATTTTCATTTTTGATCAAAATTCATGGGTACGGGACTTAGGGAATTTCTCATATGCCGCAAAACGGTTGAATCTCCTGTTCAAAAATCATGCTCCGAAATCAACTTCTGTCACCTTGGTGATACATTTTGGGATGGTACCTAAAGTTTAAAGCAGAAATTGGGGCACTTTTGGAATTTTCATTTTTGACCAAAATCGATGGGTCCAGGGCTTTGGGAATTTCTCATATGCCGCAAAATGGTTGAAGCTCCTCTTCAAAAATCATGCTCCGAAATCAACTTCTGTCACCTCGGTGATACATTTTGGGATGGTACCTAAAGTTTAAAGCAGAAATTGGGGCACTTTTGGAATTTTCATTTTTGACCAAAGTGGATTTCTCATATGCCGGAAAACGGTTGAAGCTCCTGTTCAAAAATCATGCTCCGAAATCAACTTCTGTCACCTCAGTGATACATTTTGGGATGGTACCTAAATTTTAAACAGAAATTGGAGCACTTTTGGTATTTTCATTTTTGACCAAAATCGATGGGTCTGCGTCTTAGGGAACTTCTCATATGCCGCAAATTGGTTGAAGCTCCTGTTCAAAAATCATGCCCTGAAATCAACTTCTGTCACCTCGGTGATAAATTTTGGGACGGTACCTAAAGTTTAAAGCAGAAATTGGGGCACTTTTGGAATTTTCATTTTTGACCAAAATGGATGGGTCCGGGACTTAGGGAATTTCTCATATGCCGCAAAACGGTTGAATCTCCTGTTCAAAAATCATGCACCGAAATCAACTTCTGTCACCTCAGTGATACATTTTGGGTTGGTACCTAAAGTTTAAAGCAGAAATTGGGGCACTTTTGGAATTTTCATTTTTGACCAAAATCGATGGGTCCGGGGCTTAGTGAATTTCTCATATGTCGCAAAACGGTTGTTGCTCCTGTTCAAAAATCATGCTCCAAAATCAACTTCTGTCACCTCGGTGATACATTTTGGGATGGTACCTAAATTTTAAAGCAGAAATTGGGGCACTTTTGGAATTTTCATTTTTGACCAAAATCGATGGGTCTGGGGCTTAGGGAGTTTCTCATATGACACAAAATGGTTGAAGCTCCTGTTCAAAAATCATGCTCCGAAATCAACTTCTGTCACCTCAGTGAAACATTTTGGGATGGTACCTAAAGTTTAAAGCAGAAATTGGGGCACTTTTGGAATTTTCATTTTTGACCAAAATGGATGGGTCCGGGGCTTAGGGAATTTCTCATATGCCGCAAAACGGTTGAAGCTCCTGTTCAAAAATCATGCTCCGAAATCAATTTCTGTCACCTCGGTGATACATTTTGGGATGGTAGCTAAACTTTAAAGCAGAAATTGGGGCACTTTTGGAATTTTCATTTTTGACCAAAATCAATGGGTCCGGGGCTTAGGGAATTTCTCATATGCCGCAAAATGGTTGAAAGTCCTGTTTAAAAATCATGCTCCGAAATCAACTTCTGTCACCTTAGTGATGCATTTTGGGATAGTACCTAAAGTTTAAAGCAGAAATTGGGGCACTTTTGAAATTTTCATTTTTGAACAAAATCGACAGGTCCGGGGCTTAGGGAATTACTCATATGCCACAAAACGGTTGAAGCTCCTGTTCAAAAATGATGCTCCGAAATCAACTTCTGTCACCTTAGTGATGCATTTTGGGATAGTACCTAAAGTTTAAAGCAGAAATTGGGGCACTTTTGAAATTTTCATTTTTGAACAAAATCGACAGGTCCGGGGCTTAGGGAATTACTCATATGCCACAAAACGGTTGAAGCTCCTGTTCAAAAATGATGCTCCGAAATCAACTTCTGTCACCTCAGTGATACATTTTGGGATAGTACCTAAAGTTTAAAGCAGAAATTGGGGCACTTTTGAAATTTTCATTTTTGACCAAAATCGACAGGTCCGGGGCTTAGGGAATTTCTCATATGCCACAAAACGGTTGAAGCTCCTGTTCAAAAATGATGCTCCGAAATCAACTTCTGTCACCTCAGTGATACATTTTGGGATAGTACCTAAAGTTTAAAGCAGAAATTGGGGCACTTTTGAAATTTTCATTTTTGACCAAAATCGACAGGTCCGGGGCTTAGGGAATTTCTCATATGCCACAAAACGGTTGAAGCTCCTGTTCAAAAATGATTCTCCGAAATCAACTTCTGTCACCTTAGTGATACATTTTGGGATAGTACCTAAAGTTTAAAGCAGAATTTGGGGCACTTTTGAAATTTTCATTTTTGACCAAAATCGACAGGTCCGGGGCTTAGGGAATTTCTCATATGCCACAAAACGGTTGAAGCTCCTGTTCAAAAATGATTCTCCGAAATCAACTTCTGTCACCTTAGTGATACATTTTGGGATGGTATCTAAATTTTAAAGCAGAAATTGGGGCACTTTTGGAATTTTCATTTTTGACCAAAATCGATGGGTCTGGGGCTTAGGGAATTTCTCATATGCTGCAAAACGGTTGAAGCTCCTGTTCAAAAATCATGCTCCGAAATGAACTTCTGTCACCTCGGTAATGCATTTTGGGATGGTACCTAAAGTTTAAAGCAGAAATTGGGGCACTTTTGGAATTTTCATTTTTGACCAAAATCGATGGGTCCGGGTCTCAGGGAATTTCTCATATGCCGCAAAATGGTTGAAGCTCCTGTTCAAAAATCATGCTCCGAAATCAACTTCTGTCACCTCGTTGATACATTTTGGGACGGTACCTAAAGTTTAAAGCAGAAATTGGGGCACTTTTGGAATTTTCATTTTTGACCAAAATGGATGGGTCCGAGACTAAGGGAATTTCTCATATGCCGCAAAACGGTTGAATCTCCTGTTCAAAAATCATGCACCGAAATCAACTTCTGTCACCTCAGTGATACATTTTGGGATGGTACCTAAAGTTTAAAGCAGAAATTGGGGCACTTTTGGAATTTTCATTTTTGACCAAAATCGATGGGTCTGGGGCTTAGGGAATTTCTCATATGCTGCAAAACGGTTGAAGCTCCTGTTCAAAAATCATGCTCCGAAATGAACTTCTGTCACCTCGGTGATGCATTTTGGGATGGTACCTAAAGTTTAAAGCAGAAATTGGGGCACTTTTGGAATTTTCATTTTTGAACAAAATCAATGGGTTCGGTGCATAGGGAGTTTCTCAATATGACACAAAACAGTTGAAGCTCCTGTTCAAAAATCATGATCCAAAATCAACTTCTGTCACCTCGGTGATACATTTTGGGATGGTACCTAAAGTTTAAAGCAGAAATTGGGGCACTTTTGGAATTTTCATTTTTGATCAAAATTCATGGGTCCGGGCTTAGTGAATTTCTCATATGTCGCAAAACGGTTGTAGCTCCTGTTCAAAAATCATGCTCCAAAATCAACTTCTGTCACCTCGGTGATACATTTTGGGATGGTACCTAAAGTTTAAAGCAGAAATTGGGGCACTTTTGGAATTTTCATTTTTGAACAAAATCAATGGGTTCGGGGCATAGGGAGTTTCTCAATATGACACAAAACAGTTGAAGCTCCTGTTCAAAAATCATGACCCAAAATCAACTTCTGTCACCTCGGTGATACATTTTGGGATGGTACCTAAAGTTTAAAGCAGAAATTGGGGCACTTTTGGAATTTTCATTTTTGACCAAAATCGATGGGTACGGGCTTAGTGAATTTCTCATATGTCGCAAAACGGTTGTAGCTCCTGTTCAAAAATCATGCTCCAAAATCAACTTCTGTCACCTCGGTGATACATTTTGGGATGGTACCTAAATTTTAAAGCAGAAATTGGGGCACTTTTGGAATTTTAATTTTTGACCAAAATGGATGGGTCCGGGACTTAGGGAATTTCTCATATGCCGCAAAACGGTTGAATTTCCTGTTCAAAAATCATGCACCGAAATCAACTTCTGTCACCTCAGTGATACATTTTGGGATGGTACCTAAAGTTTAAAGCAGAAATTGGGGCACTTTTGGAATTTTCATTTTTGAACAAAATCAATGGGTTCGGGGCATAGGGAGTTTCTCAATATGACACAAAACAGTTGAAGCTCCTGTTCAAAAATCATGATCCAAAATCAACTTCTGTCACCTCGGTGATACATTTTGGGATGGTACCTAAAGTTTAAAGCAGAAATTGGGGCACTTTTGGAATTTTCATTTTTGATCAAAATTCATGGGTCCGGGCTTAGTGAATTTCTCATATGTCGCAAAAACGGTTGTAGCTCCTGTTCAAAAATCATGCTCCAAAATCAACTTCTGTCACCTCGGTGATACATTTTGGGATGGTACCTAAAGTTTAAAGCAGAAATTGGGGCACTTTTGGAATTTTCATTTTTGAACAAAATCAATGGGTTCGGGGCATATGGAGTTTCTCAATATGACACAAAACAGTTGAAGCTCCTGTTCAAAAATCATGATCCAAAATCAACTTCTGTCACCTCGGTGATACATTTTGGGATGGTACCTAAATTTTAAAGCAGAAATTGGGGCACTTTTGGAATTTTAATTTTTGACCAAAATGGATGGGTCCGGGACTTAGGGAATTTCTCATATGCCGCAAAACGGTTGAATCTCCTGTTCAAAAATCATGCACCGAAATCAACTTCTGTCACCTCAGTGATACATTTTGGGATGGTACCTAAAGTTTAAAGCAGAAATTGGGGCACTTTTGGAATTTTCATTTTTGAACAAAATCAATGGGTTCGGGGCATAGGGAGTTTCTCAATATGACACAAAACAGTTGAAGCTCCTGTTCAAAAATCATGATCCAAAATCAACTTCTGTCACCTCGGTGATACATTTTGGGATGGTACCTAAAGTTTAAAGCAGAAATTGGGGCACTTTTGGAATTTTCATTTTTGATCAAAATTCATGGGTCCGGGCTTAGTGAATTTCTCATATGTCGCAAAACGGTTGTAGCTCCTGTTCAAAAATCATGCTCCAAAATCAACTTCTGTCACCTCAGTGATACATTTTGGGATGGTACCTAAAGTTTAAAGCAGAAATTGGGGCACTTTTGGAATTTTCATTTTTGAACAAAATCAATGGGTTCGGGGCATAGGAAGTTTCTCAATATGACACAAAACAGTTGAAGCTCCTGTTCAAAAATCATGATCCAAAATCAACTTCTGTCACCTCGGTGATACATTTTGGGATGGTACCTAAAGTTTAAAGCAGAAATTGGGGCACTTTTGGAATTTTCATTTTTGACCAAAATCGATGGGTCCGGGCTTAGTGAATTTCTCATATGTCGCAAAACGGTTGTAGCTCCTGTTCAAAAATCATGCTCTAAAATCAACTTCTCTCACCTCGGTGATACATTTTGGGATGGTACCTAAATTTTAAAGCAGAAATTGGGGCACTTTTGGAATTTTAATTTTTGACCAAAATGGATGGGTCCGGGACTTAGGGAATTTCTCATATGCCGCAAAACGGTTGAATCTCCTGTTCAAAAATCATGCACCGAAATCAACTTCTGTCACCTCAGTGATACATTTTGGGATGGTACCTAAAGTTTAAAGCAGAAATTGGGGCACTTTTGGAATTTTCATTTTTGACCAAAATCGATGGGTCTGGGGCTTAGGGAATTTCTCATATGCTGCAAAACGGTTGAAGCTCCTGTTCAAAAATCATGCTCCGAAATGAACTTCTGTCACCTCGGTGATGCATTTTGTGATGGTACCTAAACTTTAAAGCAGAAATTGGGGCACTTTTGGAATTTTCATTTTTGACCAAAATCAATGGGTCCGGAGCTTAGGGAATTTCTCATATGCCGCAAAATGGTTGAAGGTCCTGTTTAAAAATCATTCTCCAAAATCAACTTCTGTCACCTCAGTGAAACATTTTGTGATGGTACCTAAAGTTGAAAGCAGAAATTGGGGCACTTTTGGAATTTTCATTTTTGATCAAAATTCATGGGTACGGGACTTAGGGAATTTCTCATATGCCGCAAAACGGTTGAATCTCCTGTTCAAAAATCATGCTCCGAAATCAACTTCTGTCACCTTGGTGATACATTTTGGGATGGTACCTAAAGTTTAAAGCAGAAATTGGGGCACTTTTGGAATTTTCATTTTTGACCAAAATCGATGGGTCCAGGGCTTAGGGAATTTCTCATATGCCGCAAAATGGTTGAAGCTCCTCTTCAAAAATCATGCTCCGAAATCAACTTCTGTCACCTCGGTGATACATTTTGGGATGGTACCTAAAGTTTAAAGCAGAAATTGGGGCACTTTTGGAATTTTCATTTTTGACCAAAGTGGATTTCTCATATGCCGGAAAACGGTTGAAGCTCCTGTTCAAAAATCATGCCCTGAAATCAACTTCTGTCACCTCGGTGATAAATTTTGGGACGGTACCTAAAGTTTAAAGCAGAAATTGGGGCACTTTTGGAATTTTCATTTTTGACCAAAATCGATGGGTCCGGGGCTTAGTGAATTTCTCATATGTCGCAAAACGGTTGTTGCTCCTGTTCAAAAATCATGCTCCAAAATCAACTTCTGTCACCTCGGTGATACATTTTGGGATGGTACCTAAATTTTAAAGCAGAAATTGGGGCACTTTTGGAATTTTCATTTTTGACCAAAATCGATGGGTCTGGGGCTTAGGGAGTTTCTCATATGACACAAAATGGTTGAAGCTCCTGTTCAAAAATCATGCTCCGAAATCAATTTCTGTCACCTCGGTGATACATTTTGGGATGGTAGCTAAACTTTAAAGCAGAAATTGGGGCACTTTTGGAATTTTCATTTTTGACCAAAATCAATGGGTCCGGGGCTTAGGGAATTTCTCATATGCCGCAAAATGGTTGAAAGTCCTGTTTAAAAATCATGCTCCGAAATCAACTTCTGTCACCTCAGTGAAACATTTTGTGATGGTACCTAAAGTTGAAAGCAGAAATTCGGGCACTTTTGGAATTTTCATTTTTGATCAAAATTCATGGGTACGGGACTTAGGGAATTTCTCATATGCCGCAAAACATTTGAATCTCCTGTTCAAAAATCATGCTCCTAAATCAACTTCAGTCACCTCGGTGATACATTTTGGGATGGTACCTAAAGTTTAAAGCAGAAATTGGGGCACTTTTGGAATTTTCATTTTTGATCAAAATTCATGGGTCCGGGCTTAGTGAATTTCTCATATGTCACAAAATGGTTGTAGCTCCTGTTCAAAAATCATTCTCCAAAATCAACTTCTGTCACCTCGGTGATACATTTTGGTATGGTACCTAAAGTTTAAAGCAGAAATTGGGGCACTTTTGGAATTTTCATTTTTGAACAAAATCAATGGGTTCGGGGCATAGGGAGTTTCTCAATATGACACAAAACAGTTGAAGCTCCTGTTCAAAAATCATGATCCAAAATCAACTTCTGTCACCTCGGTGATACATTTTGGGATGGTACCTAAAGTTTAAAGCAGAAATTGGGGCACTTTTGAAATTTTCATTTTTGACCAAAATCGATGGGTCCGGGCTTAGTGAATTTCTCATATGTCGCAAAACGGTTGTAGCTCCTGTTCAAAAATCATGCTCCAAAATCAACTTCTCTAACCTCGGTGATACATTTTGGGATGGTACCTAAATTTTAAAGCAGAAATTGGGGCACTTTTGGAATTTTAATTTTTGACCAAAATGGATGGGTCCGGGACTTAGGGAATTTCTCATATGCCGCAAAACGGTTGAATCTCCTGTTCAAAAATCATGCACCGAAATCAACTTCTGTCACCTCAGTGATACATTTTGGGATGGTACCTAAAGTTTAAAGCAGAAATTGGGGCACTTTTGGAATTTTCATTTTTGACCAAAATCGATGGGTCTGGGGCATAGGGAGTTTCTCATATGACACAAAATGGTTGAAGCTCCTGTTCAAAAATCATGCTCCGAAATCAACTTCTGTCACCTCAGTGAAACATTTTGGGATGGTACCTAAAGTTTAAAGCAGAAATTGGGGCACTTTTGGAATTTTCATTTTTGACCAAAATGGATGGGTCCGGGGCTTAGGGAATTTCTCATATGCCGCAAAACGGTTGAAGCTCCTGTTCAAAAATCATGCTACGAAATCAATTTCTGTCATCTCGGTGATACATTTTGGGATGGTAGCTAAACTTTAAAGCAGAAATTGGGGCACTTTTGGAATTTTCATTTTTGACCAAAATCGATGGGTCCAGGGCTTAGGGAATTTCTCATATGCCGCCAAACGGTTGAAGCTCCTCTTCAAAAATCATTCTCCGAAATCAACTTCTGTCACCTCGGTGATACATTTTGGGATGGTACCTAAAGTTTAAAGCAGAAATTGGGGCACTTTTGGAATTTTCATTTTTGACCAAAATCGATGGGTCCAGGGCGTAGGGAATTTCTCATATGCCGCAAAACGGTTGAAGCTCCTCTTCAAAAATCATGCTCCGAAATCAACTTCTGTCACCTCGGTGATACATTTTGGGATGGTACCTAAACTTTAAAGCAGAAATTGGGGCACTTTTGGAATTTTCATTTTTGACCAAAGTGGATTTCTCATATGCCGGAAAACGGTTGAAGCTCCTGTTCAAAAATCATGCACCGAAATCAACTTCTGTCACCTCAGTGATACATTTTGGGATGGTACCTAAAGTTTAAAGCAGAAACTGGGGCACTTTTGGAATTTTCATTTTTGACCAAAATCAATGGGTCCGGGGCTTAGGGAATTTCTCATATGCCGCAAAATGGTTGAAGGTCCTGTTTAAAAATCATGCTCCGAAATCAACTTCTGTCACCTCAGTGAAACATTTTGTGATGGTACCTAAAGTTTAAAGCAGAAATTGGGGCACTTTTGGAATTTTCATTTTTGATCAAAATTCATGGGTACGGGACTTAGGGAATTTCTCATATGCCGCAAAACGTTTGAATCTCCTGTTCAAAAATCATGCTCCGAAATCAACTTCTGTCACCTCGGTGATACATTTTGGGATGGTACCTAAAGTTTAAAGCAGAAATTGGGGCACTTTTGGAATTTTCATTTTTGACCAAAATCGATGGGTCCAGGGCTTAGGGAATTTCTCATATGCCGCAAAACGGTTGAAGCTCCTGTTCAAAAATCATGCTCCGAAATCAACTTCTGTCACCTCAGTGAAACATTTTGGGATGGTACCTAAAGTTTAAAGCAGAAATTGGGGCACTTTTGGAATTTTCATTTTTGACCAAAATGGATGGGTCCGGGGCTTAGGGAATTTCTCATATGCCGCAAAACGGTTGAAGCTCCTGTTCAAAAATCATGCTACGAAATCAATTTCTGTCACCTCGGTGATACATTTTGGGATGGTAGCTAAACTTTAAAGCAGAAATTGGGGCACTTTTGGAATTTTCATTTTTGACCAAAATCAATGGGTCCGGGGCTTAGGGAATTTCTCATATGCCGCAAAACGGTTGAATCTCCTGTTCAAAAATCATGCACCGAAATCAACTTCTGTCACCTCAGTGATACATTTTGGGATGGTACCTAAAGTTTAAAGCAGAAATTGGGGCACTTTTGGAATTTTCATTTTTGAACAAAATCAATGGGTTCGGGGCATAGGGAGTTTCTCAATATGACACAAAACAGTTGAAGCTCCTGTTCAAAAATCATGCACCGAAATCAACTTCTGTCACCTCAGTGATACATTTTGGGATGGTACCTAAAGTTTAAAGCAGAAATTGGGGCACTTTTGGAATTTTCATTTTTGAACAAAATCAATGGGTTCGGGGCATAGGGAGTTTCTCAATATGACACAAAACAGTTGAAGCTCCTGTTCAAAAATCATGATCCAAAATCAACTTCTGTCACCTCGGTGATACATTTTGGGATGGTACCTAAAGTTTAAAGCAGAAATTGGGGCACTTTTGGAATTTTCATTTTTGATCAAAATTCATGGGTCCGGGCTTAGTGAATTTCTCATATGTCGCAAAACGGTTGTAGCTCCTGTTCAAAAATCATGCTCCAAAATCAACTTCTGTCACCTCAGTGATACATTTTGGGATGGTACCTAAAGTTTAAAGCAGAAATTGGGGCACTTTTGGAATTTTCATTTTTGAACAAAATCAATGGGTTCGGGGCATAGGGAGTTTCTCAATATGACACAAAACAGTTGAAGCTCCTGTTCAAAAATCATCATCCAAAATCAACTTCTGTCACCTCGGTGATACATTTTGGGATGGTACCTAAAGTTTAAAGCAGAAATTGGGGCACTTTTGGAATTTTCATTTTTGACCAAAATCGATGGGTCCGGGCTTAGTGAATTTCTCATATGTCGCAAAACGGTTGTAGCTCCTGTTCAAAAATCATGCTCTAAAATCAACTTCTCTCACCTCGGTGATACATTTTGGGATGGTACCTAAATTTTAAAGCAGAAATTGGGGCACTTTTGGAATTTTAATTTTTGACCAAAATGGATGGGTCCGGGACTTAGGGAATTTCTCATATGCCGCAAAACGGTTGAATCTCCTGTTCAAAAATCATGCACCGAAATCAACTTCTGTCACCTCAGTGATACATTTTGGGATGGTACCTAAAGTTTAAAGCAGAAATTGGGGCACTTTTGGAATTTTCATTTTTGACCAAAATCGATGGGTCTGGGGCTTAGGGAATTTCTCATATGCTGCAAAACGGTTGAAGCTCCTGTTCAAAAATCATGCTCCGAAATGAACTTCTGTCACCTCGGTGATGCATTTTGTGATGGTACCTAAACTTTAAAGCAGAAATTGGGGCACTTTTGGAATTTTCATTTTTGACCAAAATCAATGGGTCCGGAGCTTAGGGAATTTCTCATATGCCGCAAAATGGTTGAAGGTCCTGTTTAAAAATCATTCTCCGAAATCAACTTCTGTCACCTCAGTGAAACATTTTGTGATGGTACCTAAAGTTGAAAGCAGAAATTGGGGCACTTTTGGAATTTTCATTTTTGATCAAAATTCATGGGTACGGGACTTAGGGAATTTCTCATATGCCGCAAAACGGTTGAATCTCCTGTTCAAAAATCATGCTCCGAAATCAACTTCTGTCACCTTGGTGATACATTTTGGGATGGTACCTAAAGTTTAAAGCAGAAATTGGGGCACTTTTGGAATTTTCATTTTTGACCAAAATCGATGGGTCCAGGGCTTAGGGAATTTCTCATATGCCGCAAAATGGTTGAAGCTCCTCTTCAAAAATCATGCTCCGAAATCAACTTCTGTCACCTCGGTGATACATTTTGGGATGGTACCTAAAGTTTAAAGCAGAAATTGGGGCACTTTTGGAATTTTAATTTTTGACCAAAATGGATGGGTCCGGGACTTAGGGAATTTCTCATATGCCGCAAAACGGTTGAATCTCCTGTTCAAAAATCATGCACCGAAATCAACTTCTGTCACCTCAGTGATACATTTTGGGATGGTACCTAAAGTTTAAAGCAGAAATTGGGGCACTTTTGGAATTTTCATTTTTGACCAAAATCGATGGGTCTGGGGCTTAGGGAATTTCTCATATGCTGCAAAACGGTTGAAGCTCCTGTTCAAAAATCATGCTCCGAAATGAACTTCTGTCACCTCGGTGATGCATTTTGTGATGGTACCTAAACTTTAAAGCAGAAATTGGGGCACTTTTGGAATTTTCATTTTTGACCAAAATCAATGGGTCCGGAGCTTAGGGAATTTCTCATATGCCGCAAAATGGTTGAAGGTCCTGTTTAAAAATCATTCTCCGAAATCAACTTCTGTCACCTCAGTGAAACATTTTGTGATGGTACCTAAAGTTGAAAGCAGAAATTGGGGCACTTTTGGAATTTTCATTTTTGATCAAAATTCATGGGTACGGGACTTAGGGAATTTCTCATATGCCGGAAAACGGTTGAAGCTCCTGTTCAAAAATCATGCTCCGAAATCAACTTCTGTCACCTCAGTGATACATTTTGGGATGGTACCTAAATTTTAAACAGAAATTGGAGCACTTTTGGTATTTTCATTTTTGACCAAAATCGATGGGTCTGCGGCTTAGGGAACTTCTCATATGCCGCAAATTGGTTGAAGCTCCTGTTCAAAAATCATGCCCTGAAATCAACTTCTGTCACCTCGGTGATAAATTTTGGGACGGTACCTAAAGTTTAAAGCAGAAATTGGGGCACTTTTGGAATTTTCATTTTTGACCAAAATCGATGGGTCCGGGGCTTAGTGAATTTCTCATATGTCGCAAAACGGTTGTTGCTCCTGTTCAAAAATCATGCTCCAAAATCAACTTCTGTCACCTCGGTGATACATTTTGGGATGGTACCTAAATTTTAAAGCAGAAATTGGGGCACTTTTGGAATTTTCATTTTTGACCAAAATCGATGGGTCTGGGGCTTAGGGAGTTTCTCATATGACACAAAATGGTTGAAGCTCCTGTTCAAAAATCATGCTCCGAAATCAACTTCTGTCACCTCAGTGAAACATTTTGGGATGGTACCTAAAGTTTAAAGCAGAAATTGGGGCACTTTTGGAATTTTCATTTTTGACCAAAATGGATGGGTCGGGGGCTTAGGGAATTCCTCATATGCCGCAAAACGGTTGAAGCTCCTGTTCAAAAATCATGCTCCGAAATCAATTTCTGTCACCTCGGTGATACATTTTGGGATGGTAGCTAAACTTTAAAGCAGAAATTGGGGCACTTTTGGAATTTTCATTTTTGACCAAAATCAATGGGTCCGGGGCTTAGGGAATTTCTCATATGCCGCAAAATGGTTGAAAGTCCTGTTTAAAAATCATGCTCCGAAATCAACTTCTGTCACCTCAGTGAAACATTTTGTGATGGTACCTAAAGTTTAAAGCAGAAATTCGGGCACTTTTGGAATTTTCATTTTTGATCAAAATTCATGGGTACGGGACTTAGGGAATTTCTCATATGCCGCAAAACGTTTGAATCTCCTGTTCAAAAATCATGCTCCGAAATCAACTTCTGTCACCTCGGTGATACATTTTGGGATGGTACCTAAAGTTTAAAGCAGAAATTGGGGCACTTTTGGAATTTTCATTTTTGATCAAAATTCATGGGTCCGGGCTTAGTGAATTTCTCATATGTCACAAAATGGTTGTAGCTCCTGTTCAAAAATCATGCTCCAAAATCAACTTCTGTCACCTCGGTGATACATTTTGGTATGGTACCTAAAGTTTAAAGCAGAAATTGGGGCACTTTTGGAATTTTCATTTTTGAACAAAATCAATGGGTTCGGGGCATAGGGAGTTTCTCAATATGACACAAAAGAGTTGAAGCTCCTGTTCAAAAATCATGATCCAAAATCAACTTCTGTCACCTCGGTGATACATTTTGGGATGGTACCTAAAGTTTAAAGCAGAAATTGGGGCACTTTTGAAATTTTCATTTTTGACCAAAATCGATGGGTCCGGGCTTAACGAATTTCTCATATGTCACAAAACGGTTGTAGCTCCTGTTCAAAAATCATGCTCCAAAATCAACTTCTCTCACCTCAGTGATACATTTTGGGATGGTACCTAAAGTTTAAAGCAGAAATTGGGGCACTTTTGGAATTTTCATTTTTGACCAAAATGGATGGGTCCGGGGCTTAGGGAATTTCTCATATGCCGCAAAACGGTTGAAGCTCCTGTTCAAAAATCATGCTCCGAAATCAATTTCTGTCACCTCGGTGATACATTTTGGGATGGTAGCTAAACTTTAAAGCAGAAATTGGGGCACTTTTGGAATTTTCATTTTTGACCAAAATCGATGGGTCCAGGGCTTAGGGAATTTCTCATATGCCGCCAAACGGTTGAAGCTCCTCTTCAAAAATCATGCTCCGAAATCAACTTCTGTCACCTCGGTGATACATTTTGGGATGGTACCTAAAGTTTAAAGCAGAAATTGGGGCACTTTTGGAATTTTCATTTTTGACCAAAATCGATGGGTCCAGGGCGTAGGGAATTTCTCATATGCCGCAAAACGGTTGAAGCTCCTCTTCAAAAATCATGCTCCGAAATCAACTTCTGTCACCTCGGTGATACATTTTGGGATGGTACCTAAAGTTTAAAGCAGAAATTGGGGCACTTTTGGAATTTTCATTTTTGACCAAAGTGGATTTCTCATATGCCGGAAAACGGTTGAAGCTCCTGTTCAAAAATCATGCTCCGAAATCAACTTCTGTCACCTCAGTGATACATTTTGGGATGGTACCTAAATTTTAAACAGAAATTGGAGCACTTTTGGTATTTTCATTTTTGACCAAAATCGATGGGTCTGGGGCTTAGGGAACTTCTCATATGCCGCAAATTGGTTGAAGCTCCTGTTCAAAAATCATGCCCTGAAATCAACTTCTGTCACCTCGGTGATAAATTTTGGGACGGTACCTAAAGTTTAAAGCAGAAATTGGGGCACTTTTGGAATTTTCATTTTTGACCAAAATCGATGGGTCCGGGACTTAGGGAATTTCTCATATGCCGCAAAACGGTTGAATCTCCTGTTCAAAAATCATGCACCGAAATCAACTTCTGTCACCTCAGTGATACATTTTGGGTTGGTACCTAAAGTTTAAAGCAGAAATTGGGGCACTTTTGGAATTTTCATTTTTGACCAAAATCGATGGGTCCGGGGCTTAGTGAATTTCTCATATGTCGCAAAACGGTTGTTGCTCCTGTTCAAAAATCATGCTCCAAAATCAACTTCTGTCACCTCGGTGATACATTTTGGGATTGTAGCTAAACTTTAAAGCAGAAATTGGGGCACTTTTGGAATTTTCATTTTTGACCAAAATCAATGGGTCCGGGGCTTAGGGAATTTCTCATATGCCGCAAAATGGTTGAAGGTCCTGTTTAAAAATCATGCTCCGAAATCAACTTCTGTCACCTCAGTGAAACATTTTGTGATGGTACCTAAAGTTTAAAGCAGAAATTGGGGCACTTTTGGAATTTTCATTTTTGACCAAAATCGATGGGTCCAGGGCTTAGGGAATTTCTCATATGCCGCAAAACGGTTGAAGCTCCTGTTCAAAAATCATGCTCCGAAATCAACTTCTGTCACCTCAGTGAAACATTTTGGGATGGTACCTAAAGTTTAAAGCAGAAATTGGGGCACTTTTGGAATTTTCATTTTTGACCAAAATGGATGGGTTTGGGGCTTAGGGAATTTCTCATATGCCGCAAAACGGTTGAAGCTCCTGTTCAAAAATCATGCTCCGAAATCAATTTCTGTGACCTCGGTGATACATTTTGGGATGGTAGCTAAACTTTAAAGCAGAAATTGGGGCACTTTTGGAATTTTCATTTTTGACCAAAATCATTGGGTCCGGGGCATAGGGAGTTTCTCATATGACACAAAATGGTTGAAGCTCCTGTTCAAAAATCATGCTCCGAAATCAACTTCTGTCACCTCAGTGAAACATTTTGGGATGGTACCTAAAGTTTAAAGCAGAAATTGGGGCACTTTTGGAATTTTCATTTTTGACCAAAATCATTGGGTCCGGGGCATAGGGAGTTTCTCATATGACACAAAACGGTTGAAGCTCCTGTTCAAAAATCATGCTCCGAAATCAATTTCTGTCACCTCGGTGATACATTTTGGGATGGTAGCTAAACTTTAAAGCAGAAATTGGGGCACTTTTGGTATTTTCATTTTTGACCAAAATCAATGGGTCCGGGGCTTAGGGAATTTCTCATATGCCGCAAAATGGTTGAAGGTCCTGTTTAAAAATCATGCTCCGAAATCAACTTCTGTCACCTCAGTGAAACATTTTGTGATGGTACCTAAAGTTTAAAGCAGAAATTGGGGCACTTTTGGAATTTTCATTTTTGACCAAAATGGATGGGTCCGGGGCATAGGGAATTTCTCATATGCCGCAAAACGGTTGAAGCTCCTGTTCAAAAATCATGCTCCGAAATCAATTTCTGTCACCTCGGTGATACATTTTGGGATGGTAGCTAAACTTTAAAGCAGAAATTGGGGCACTTTTGGAATTTTCATTTTTGACCAAAATCGATGGGTCAAGGGCTTAGGGAATTTCTCATATGCCGCAAAACGGTTGAAGCTCCTGTTCAAAAATCATGCTCCGAAATCAACTTCTGTCACCTCAGTGAAACATTTTGGGATGGTACCTAAAGTTTAAAGCAGAAATT
Organism: Pseudophryne corroboree; assembly: GCF_028390025.1. Classification (NCBI taxonomy): domain Eukaryota; kingdom Metazoa; phylum Chordata; class Amphibia; order Anura; family Myobatrachidae; genus Pseudophryne; species Pseudophryne corroboree. The sequence continues at coordinate 113,226,455 of NC_086450.1, forward strand.
GGGGCACTTTTGGAATTTTCATTTTTGACCAAAATGGATGGGTCCGGGGCTTAGGGAATTTCTCATATGCCGCAAAACGGTTGAAGCTCCTGTTCAAAAATCATGCTCCGAAATCAATTTCTGTCACCTCTGTGATACATTTTGGGATGGTAGCTAAAGTTTAAAGCAGAAATTGGGGCACTTTTGGAATTTTCATTTTTGACCAAAATCAATGGGTCCGGGGCTTAGGGAATTTCTCATATGCCGCAAAATGGTTGAAGGTCCTGTTTAAAAATCATGCTCCGAAATCAACTTCTGTCACCTCAGTGAAACATTTTGTGATGGTACCTAAAGTTTAAAGCAGAAATTGGGGCACTTTTGGAATTTTCATTTTTGATCAAAATTCATGGGTACGGGACTTAGGGAATTTCTCATATGCCGCAAAACGTTTGAATCTCCTGTTCAAAAATCATGCTCCGAAATCAACTTCTGTCACCTCGGTGATACATTTTGGGATGGTACCTAAAGTTTAAAGCAGAAATTGGGGCACTTTTGGAATTTTCATTTTTGACCAAAATCGATGGGTCCAGGGCTTAGGGAATTTCTCATATGCCGCAAAACGGTTGAAGCTCCTGTTCAAAAATCATGCTCCGAAATCAACTTCTGTCACCTCAGTGAAACATTTTGGGATGGTACCTAAAGTTTAAAGCAGAAATTGGGGCACTTTTGGAATTTTCATTTTTGACCAAAATGGATGGGTCCGGGGCTTAGGGAATTTCTCATATGCCGCAAAACGGTTGAAGCTCCTGTTCAAAAATCATGCTACGAAATCAATTTCTGTCACCTCGGTGATACATTTTGGGATGGTAGCTAAACTTTAAAGCAGAAATTGGGGCACTTTTGGAATTTTCATTTTTGACCAAAATCAATGGGTCCGGGGCTTAGGGAATTTCTCATATGCCGCAAAACGGTTGAATCTCCTGTTCAAAAATCATGCACCGAAATCAACTTCTGTCACCTCAGTGATACATTTTGGGATGGTACCTAAAGTTTAAAGCAGAAATTGGGGCACTTTTGGAATTTTCATTTTTGAACAAAATCAATGGGTTCGGGGCATAGGGAGTTTCTCAATATGACACAAAACAGTTGAAGCTCCTGTTCAAAAATCATGCACCGAAATCAACTTCTGTCACCTCAGTGATACATTTTGGGATGGTACCTAAAGTTTAAAGCAGAAATTGGGGCACTTTTGGAATTTTCATTTTTGAACAAAATCAATGGGTTTGGGGCATAGGGAGTTTCTCAATATGACACAAAACAGTTGAAGCTCCTGTTCAAAAATCATGATCCAAAATCAACTTCTGTCACCTCGGTGATACATTTTGGGATGGTACCTAAAGTTTAAAGCAGAAATTGGGGCACTTTTGGAATTTTCATTTTTGATCAAAATTCATGGGTCCGGGCTTAGTGAATTTCTCATATGTCGCAAAACGGTTGTAGCTCCTGTTCAAAAATCATGCTCCAAAATCAACTTCTGTCACCTCAGTGATACATTTTGGGATGGTACCTAAAGTTTAAAGCAGAAATTGGGGCACTTTTGGAATTTTCATTTTTGAACAAAATCAATGGGTTCGGGGCATAGGGAGTTTCTCAATATGACACAAAACAGTTGAAGCTCCTGTTCAAAAATCATGATCCAAAATCAACTTCTGTCACCTCGGTGATACATTTTGGGATGGTACCTAAAGTTTAAAGCAGAAATTGGGGCACTTTTGGAATTTTCATTTTTGACCAAAATCGATGGGTCCGGGCTTAGTGAATTTCTCATATGTCGCAAAACGGTTGTAGCTCCTGTTCAAAAATCATGCTCTAAAATCAACTTCTGTCACCTCGGTGATACATTTTGGGATGGTACCTAAATTTTAAAGCAGAAATTGGGGCACTTTTGGAATTTTAATTTTTGACCAAAATGGATGGGTCCGGGACTTAGGGAATTTCTCATATGCCGCAAAACGGTTGAATCTCCTGTTCAAAAATCATGCACCGAAATCAACTTCTGTCACCTCAGTGATACATTTTGGGATGGTACCTATAAAGTTTAAAGCAGAAATTGGGGCACTTTTGGAATTTTCATTTTTGACCAAAATCGATGTGTCTGGGGCTTAGGGAATTTCTCATATGCTGCAAAACGGTTGAAGCTCCTGTTCAAAAATCATGCTCCGAAATGAACTTCTGTCACCTCGGTGATGCATTTTGTGATGGTACCTAAACTTTAAAGCAGAAATTGGGGCACTTTTGGAATTTTCATTTTTGACCAAAATCAATGGGTCCGGAGCTTAGGGAATTTCTCATATGCCGCAAAATGGTTGAAGGTCCTGTTTAAAAATCATTCTCTGAAATCAACTTCTGTCACCTCAGTGAAACATTTTGTGATGGTACCTAAAGTTGAAAGCAGAAATTGGGGCACTTTTGGAATTTTCATTTTTGATCAAAATTCATGGGTACGGGACTTAGGGAATTTCTCATATGCCGCAAAACGGTTGAATCTCCTGTTCAAAAATCATGCTCCGAAATCAACTTCTGTCACCTTGGTGATACATTTTGGGATGGTACCTAAAGTTTAAAGCAGAAATTGGGGCACTTTTGGAATTTTCATTTTTGACCAAAATCGATGGGTCCAGGGCTTAGGGAATTTCTCATATGCCGCAAAATGGTTGAAGCTCCTCTTCAAAAATCATGCTCCGAAATCAACTTCTGTCACCTCGGTGATACATTTTGGGATGGTACCTAAAGTTTAAAGCAGAAATTGGGGCACTTTTGGAATTTTAATTTTTGACCAAAATGGATGGGTCCGGGACTTAGGGAATTTCTCATATGCCGCAAAACGGTTGAATCTCCTGTTCAAAAATCATGCACCGAAATCAACTTCTGTCACCTCAGTGATACATTTTGGGATGGTACCTAAAGTTTAAAGCAGAAATTGGGGCACTTTTGGAATTTTCATTTTTGACCAAAATCGATGGGTCTGGGGCTTAGGGAGTTTCTCATATGACACAAAACGGTTGAAGCTCCTGTTCAAAAATCATGCTCCGAAATCAACTTCTGTCACCTCAGTGAAACATTTTGGGATGGTACCTAAAGTTTAAAGCAGAAATTGGGGCACTTTTGGAATTTTCATTTTTGACCAAAATGGATGGGTCCGGGGCTTAGGGAATTTCTCATATGCCGCCAAACGGTTGAAGCTCCTTTTCAAAAATCATGCTCCGAAATCAACTTCTGTCACCTCAGTGATACATTTTGGGATGGTACCTAAAGTTTAAAGCAGAAATTGGGGCACTTTTGGAATTTTCATTTTTGACCAAAATCGATGGGTCCAGGGCGTAGGGAATTTCTCATATGCCGCAAAACGGTTGAAGCTCCTCTTCAAAAATCATGCTCCGAAATCAACTTCTGTCACCTCGGTGATACATTTTGGGATGGTACCTAAAGTTTAAAGCAGAAATTGGGGCACTTTTGGAATTTTCATTTTTGACCAAAGTGGATTTCTCATATGCCGGAAAACGGTTGAAGCTCCTGTTCAAAAATCATGCTCCGAAATCAACTTCTGTCACCTCAGTGATACATTTTGGGATGGTACCTAAATTTTAAACAGAAATTGGAGCACTTTTGGTATTTTCATTTTTGACCAAAATCGATGGGTCTGGGGCTTAGGGAACTTCTCATATGCCGCAAATTGGTTGAAGCTCCTGTTCAAAAATCATGCCCTGAAATCAACTTCTGTCACCTCGGTGATAAATTTTGGGACGGTACCTAAAGTTTAAAGCAGAAATTGGGGCACTTTTGGAATTTTCATTTTTGACCAAAATCGATGGGTCCGGGACTTAGGGAATTTCTCATATGCCGCAAAACGGTTGAATCTCCTGTTCAAAAATCATGCACCGAAATCAACTTCTGTCACCTCAGTGATACATTTTGGGTTGGTACCTAAAGTTTAAAGCAGAAATTGGGGCACTTTTGGAATTTTCATTTTTGACCAAAATCGATGGGTCCGGGGCTTAGTGAATTTCTCATATGTCGCAAAACGGTTGTTGCTCCTGTTCAAAAATCATGCTCCAAAATCAACTTCTGTCACCTCGGTGATACATTTTGGGATTGTAGCTAAACTTTAAAGCAGAAATTGGGGCACTTTTGGAATTTTCATTTTTGACCAAAATCAATGGGTCCGGGGCTTAGGGAATTTCTCATATGCCGCAAAATGGTTGAAGGTCCTGTTTAAAAATCATGCTCCGAAATCAACTTCTGTCACCTCAGTGAAACATTTTGTGATGGTACCTAAAGTTTAAAGCAGAAATTGGGGCACTTTTGGAATTTTCATTTTTGACCAAAATCGATGGGTCCAGGGCTTAGGGAATTTCTCATATGCCGCAAAACGGTTGAAGCTCCTGTTCAAAAATCATGCTCCGAAATCAACTTCTGTCACCTCAGTGAAACATTTTGGGATGGTACCTAAAGTTTAAAGCAGAAATTGGGGCACTTTTGGAATTTTCATTTTTGACCAAAATGGATGGGTTTGGGGCTTAGGGAATTTCTCATATGCCGCAAAACGGTTGAAGCTCCTGTTCAAAAATCATGCTCCGGAATCAATTTCTGTGACCTCGGTGATACATTTTGGGATGGTAGCTAAACTTTAAAGCAGAAATTGGGGCACTTTTGGAATTTTCATTTTTGACCAAAATCATTGGGTCCGGGGCATAGGGAGTTTCTCATATGACACAAAATGGTTGAAGCTCCTGTTCAAAAATCATGCTCCGAAATCAACTTCTGTCACCTCAGTGAAACATTTTGGGATGGTACCTAAAGTTTAAAGCAGAAATTGGGGCACTTTTGGAATTTTCATTTTTGACCAAAATCATTGGGTCCGGGGCATAGGGAGTTTCTCATATGACACAAAACGGTTGAAGCTCCTGTTCAAAAATCATGCTCCGAAATCAATTTCTGTCACCTCGGTGATACATTTTGGGATGGTAGCTAAACTTTAAAGCAGAAATTGGGGCACTTTTGGTATTTTCATTTTTGACCAAAATCAATGGGTCCGGGGCTTAGGGAATTTCTCATATGCCGCAAAATGGTTGAAGGTCCTGTTTAAAAATCATGCTCCGAAATCAACTTCTGTCACCTCAGTGAAACATTTTGTGATGGTACCTAAAGTTTAAAGCAGAAATTGGGGCACTTTTGGAATTTTCATTTTTGACCAAAATGGATGGGTCCGGGGCATAGGGAATTTCTCATATGCCGCAAAACGGTTGAAGCTCCTGTTCAAAAATCATGCTCCGAAATCAATTTCTGTCACCTCGGTGATACATTTTGGGATGGTAGCTAAACTTTAAAGCAGAAATTGGGGCACTTTTGGAATTTTCATTTTTGACCAAAATCAATGGGTCCGGGGCTTAGGGAATTTCTCATATGCCGCAAAATGGTTGAAGGTCCTGTTTAAAAATCATGCTCCGAAATCAACTTCTGTCACCTCGGTGATACATTTTGGGATGGTACCTAAAGTTTAAAGCAGAAATTGGGGCACTTTTGGAATTTTCATTTTTGACCAAAATCGATGGGTCCAGGGCTTAGGGAATTTCTCATATGCCGCAAAACGGTTGAAGCTCCTGTTCAAAAATCATGCTCCGAAATCAACTTCTGTCACCTCAGTGAAACATTTTGGGATGGTACCTAAAGTTTAAAGCAGAAATTGGGGCACTTTTGGAATTTTCATTTTTGACCAAAATGGATGGGTCCGGGGCTTAGGGAATTTCTCATATGCCGCAAAACGGTTGAAGCTCCTGTTCAAAAATCATGCTCCGAAATCAATTTCTGTCACCTCTGTGATACATTTTGGGATGGTAGCTAAACTTTAAAGCAGAAATTGGGGCACTTTTGGAATTTTCATTTTTGACCAAAATCATTGGGTCCGGGGCATAGGGAGTTTCTCATATGACACAAAATGGTTGAAGCTCCTGTTCAAAAATCATGCTCCGAAATCAACTTCTGTCACCTCAGTGAAACATTTTGGGATGGTACCTAAAGTTTAAAGCAGAAATTGGGGCACTTTTGGAATTTTCATTTTTGACCAAAATCATTGGGTCCGGGGCATAGGGAGTTTCTCATATGACACAAAACGGTTGAAGCTCCTGTTCAAAAATCATGCTCCGAAATCAATTTCTGTCACCTCGGTGATACATTTTGGGATGGTAGCTAAACTTTAAAGCAGAAATTGGGGCACTTTTGGTATTTTCATTTTTGACCAAAATCAATGGGTCCGGGGCTTAGGGAATTTCTCATATGCCGCAAAATGGTTGAAGGTCCTGTTTAAAAATCATGCTCCGAAATCAACTTCTGTCACCTCAGTGAAACATTTTGTGATGGTACCTAAAGTTTAAAGCAGAAATTGGGGCACTTTTGGAATTTTCATTTTTGACCAAAATGGATGGGTCCGGGGCTTAGGGAATTTCTCATATGCCGCAAAACGGTTGAAGCTCCTGTTCAAAAATCATGCTCCGAAATCAATTTCTGTCACCTCGGTGATACATTTTGGGATGGTAGCTAAACTTTAAAGCAGAAATTGGGGCACTTTTGGAATTTTCATTTTTGACCAAAATCAATGGGTCCGGGGCTTAGGGAATTTCTCATATGCCGCAAAATGGTTGAAGGTCCTGTTTAAAAATCATGCTCCGAAATCAACTTCTGTCACCTCAGTGAAACATTTTGTGATGGTACCTAAAGTTTAAAGCAGAAATTGGGGCACTTTTGGAATTTTCATTTTTGATCCAAATTCATGGGTACGGGACTTAGGGAATTTCTCATATGCCGCAAAACGTTTGAATCTCCTGTTCAAAAATCATGCTCCGAAATCAACTTCTGTCACCTCGGTGATACATTTTGGGATGGTACCTAAAGTTTAAAGCAGAAATTGGGGCACTTTTGGAATTTTCATTTTTGACCAAAATCGATGGGTCCAGGGCTTAGGGAATTTCTCATATGCCGCAAAACGGTTGAAGCTCCTGTTCAAAAATCATGCTCCGAAATCAACTTCTGTCACCTCAGTGAAACATTTTGGGATGGTACCTAAAGTTTAAAGCAGAAATTGGGGCACTTTTGGAATTTTCATTTTTGACCAAAATGGATGGGTCCGGGGCTTAGGGAATTTCTCATATGCCGCAAAACGGTTGAAGCTCCTGTTCAAAAATCATGCTCCGAAATCAATTTCTGTCACCTCTGTGATACATTTTGGGATGGTAGCTAAACTTTAAAGCAGAAATTGGGGCACTTTTGGAATTTTCATTTTTGACCAAAATCATTGGGTCCGGGGCATAGGGAGTTTCTCATATGACACAAAATGGTTGAAGCTCCTGTTCAAAAATCATGCTCCGAAATCAACTTCTGTCACCTCAGTGAAACATTTTGGGATGGTACCTAAAGTTTAAAGCAGAAATTGGGGCACTTTTGGAATTTTCATTTTTGACCAAAATCATTGGGTCCGGGGCATAGGGAGTTTCTCATATGACACAAAACGGTTGAAGCTCCTGTTCAAAAATCATGCTCCGAAATCAATTTCTGTCACCTCGGTGATACATTTTGGGATGGTAGCTAAACTTTAAAGCAGAAATTGGGGCACTTTTGGTATTTTCATTTTTGACCAAAATCAATGGGTCCTGGGCTTAGGGAATTTCTCATATGCCGCAAAATGGTTGAAGGTCCTGTTTAAAAATCATGCTCCGAAATCAACTTCTGTCACCTCAGTGTAACATTTTGTGATGGTACCTAAAGTTTAAAGCAGAAATTGGGGCACTTTTGGAATTTTCATTTTTGATCAAAATTCATGGGTACGGGACTTAGGGAATTTCTTATATGCCGCAAAACGGTTGAATCTCCTGTTCAAAAATCATGCTCCGAAATCAACTTCTGTCACCTCGGTGATACATTTTGGGATGCTACCTAAAGTTTAAAGCAGAAATTGGGGCACTTTTGGAATTTTCATTTTTGACCAAAATCATTGGGTCCGGGGCATAGGGAGTTTCTCATATGACACAAAATGGTTGAAGCTCCTGTTCAAAAATCATGCTCCGAAATCAACTTCTGTCACCTCAGTGAAACATTTTGGGATGGTACCTAAAGTTTAAAGCAGAAATTGGGGCACTTTTGGAATTTTCATTTTTGACCAAAATCATTGGGTCCGGGGCATAGGGAGTTTCTCATATGACACAAAACGGTTGAAGCTCCTGTTCAAAAATCATGCTCCGAAATCAATTTCTGTCACCTCGGTGATACATTTTGGGATGGTAGCTAAACTTTAAAGCAGAAATTGGGGCACTTTTGGTATTTTCATTTTTGACCAAAATCAATGGGTCCTGGGCTTAGGGAATTTCTCATATGCCGCAAAATGGTTGAAGGTCCTGTTTAAAAATCATGCTCCGAAATCAACTTCTGTCACCTCAGTGTAACATTTTGTGATGGTACCTAAAGTTTAAAGCAGAAATTGGGGCACTTTTGGAATTTTCATTTTTGATCAAAATTCATGGGTACGGGACTTAGGGAATTTCTTATATGCCGCAAAACGGTTGAATCTCCTGTTCAAAAATCATGCTCCGAAATCAACTTCTGTCACCTCGGTGATACATTTTGGGATGCTACCTAAAGTTTAAAGCAGAAATTGGGGCACTTTTGGAATTTTCATTTTTGACCAAAATCGATGGGTCCAGGGCTTAGGGAATTTCTCATATGCCGCAAAACGGTTAAAGCTCCTCTTCAAAAATGATGCTCCGAAATCAACTTCTGTCACCTCGGTGATACATTTTGGGATGGTACCTAAAGTTTAAAGCAGAAATTGGGGCACTTTTGGAATTTTCATTTTTGACCAAAGTGGATTTCTCATATGCCGGAAAACGGTTGAAGCTCCTGTTCAAAAATCATGCTCCGAAATCAACTTCTGTCACCTCAGTGATACATTTTGGGATGGTACCTAAATTTTAAACAGAAATTGGAGCACTTTTGGTATTTTCATTTTTGACCAAAATCGATGGGTCTGGGGCTTAGGGAACTTCTCATATGCCGCAAATTGGTTGAAGCTCCTGTTCAAAAATCATGCCCTGAAATCAACTTCTGTCACCTCGGTGATACATTTTGGGACGGTACCTAAAGTTTAAAGCAGAAATTGGGGCACTTTTGTAATTTTCATTTTTGACCAAAATCGATGGGTCTGGGGCTTAGGGAGTTTCTCATATGACACAAAATGGTTGAAGCTCCTGTTCAAAAATCATGCTCCGAAATCAACTTCTGTCACCTCAGTGAAACATTTTGGGATGGTACCTAAAGTTTAAAGCAGAAATTGGGGCACTTTTGGAATTTTCATTTTTGACCAAAATGGATGGGTCCGGGGCTTAGGGAATTTCTCATATGCCGCAAAACGGTTGAAGCTCCTGTTCAAAAATCATGCTCCGAAATCAATTTCTGTCACCTCGGTGAAACATTTTGGGATGGTACCTAAAGTTTAAAGCAGAAATTGGGGCACTTTTGGAATTTTCATTTTTGACCAAAATGGATGTGTCCGGGGCTTAGGGAATTTCTCATATGCCGCAAAACGGTTGAAGCTCCTGTTCAAAAATCATGCTCCGAAATCAATTTCTGTCACCTCGGTGAAACATTTTGGGATGGTACCTAAAGTTTAAAGCAGAAATTGGGGCACTTTTGGAATTTTCATTTTTGACCAAAATGGATGGGTCCGGGGCTTAGGGAATTTCTCATATGCCGCAAAACGGTTGAAGCTCCTGTTCAAAAATCATGCTCCGAAATCAATTTCTGTCACCTCGGTGATACATTTTGGGATGGTAGCTAAACTTTAAAGCAGAAATTGGGGCACTTTTGGTATTTTCATTTTTGACCAAAATCAATGGGTCCGGGGCTTAGGGAATTTCTCATATGCCGCAAAATGGTTGAAGGTCCTGTTTAAAAATCATGCTCCGAAATCAACTTCTGTCACCTCAGTGATACATTTTGGGATGGTACCTAAAGTTTAAAGCAGAAATTGGGGCACTTTTGGAATTTTCATTTTTTGACCAAAGTGGATTTCTCATATGCCGGAAAACGGTTGAAGCTCCTGTTCAAAAATCATGCTCCGAAATCAACTTCTGTCACCTCAGTGATACATTTTGGGATGGTACCTAAATTTTAAACAGAAATTGGAGCACTTTTGGTATTTTCATTTTTGACCAAAATCGATGGGTCTGGGGCTTAGGGAACTTCTCATATGCCGCAAATTGGTTGAAGCTCCTGTTCAAAAATCATGCCCTGAAATCAACTTCTGTCACCTCGGTGATACATTTTGGGACGGTACCTAAAGTTTAAAGCAGAAATTGGGGCACTTTTGGAATTTTCATTTTTGACCAAAATGGATGGGTCCGGGACTTAGGGAATTTCTCATATGCCGCAAAACGGTTGAATCTCCTGTTCAAAAATCATGCACCGAAATCAACTTCTGTCACCTCAGTGATACATTTTGGGTTGGTACCTAAAGTTTAAAGCAGAAATTGGGGCACTTTTGGAATTTTCATTTTTGACCAAAATCAATGGGTCCGGGGCTTAGGGAATTTCTCATATGCCGCAAAATGGTTGAAGGTCCTGTTTAAAAATCATGCTCCGAAATCAACTTCTGTCACCTCAGTGAAACATTTTGTGATGGTACCTAAAGTTTAAAGCAGAAATTGGGGCACTTTTGGAATTTTCATTTTTGATCAAAATTCATGGGTACGGGACTTAGGGAATTTCTCATATGCCGCAAAACGTTTGAATCTCCTGTTCAAAAATCATGCTCCGAAATCAACTTCTGTCACCTCGGTGATACATTTTGGGATGGTACCTAAAGTTTAAAGCAGAAATTGGGGCACTTTTGGAATTTTCATTTTTGATCAAAATTCATGGGTACGGGACTTAGGGAATTTCTCATATGCCGCAAAACGTTTGAATCTCCTGTTCAAAAATCATGCTCCGAAATCAACTTCTGTCACCTCGGTGATACATTTTGGGATGGTACCTAAAGTTTAAAGCAGAAATTGGGGCACTTTTGGAATTTTCATTTTTGATCAAAATTCATGGGTCCGGGCTTAGTGAATTTCTCATATGTCGCAAAACGGTTGTAGCTCCTGTTCAAAAATCATGCTCCAAAATCAACTTCTGTCACCTCAGTGATACATTTTGGGATGGTACCTAAAGTTTAAAGCAGAAATTGGGGCACTTTTGGAATTTTCATTTTTGAACAAAATCAATGGGTTCGGGGCATAGGGAGTTTCTCAATATGACACAAAACAGTTGAAGCTCCTGTTCAAAAATCATGATCCAAAATCAACTTCTGTCACCTCTGTGATACATTTTGGGATGGTAGCTAAACTTTAAAGCAGAAATTGGGGCACTTTTGGAATTTTCATTTTTGACCAAAATCATTGGGTCCGGGGCATAGGGAGTTTCTCATATGACACAAAATGGTTGAAGCTCCTGTTCAAAAATCATGCTCCGAAATCAACTTCTGTCACCTCAGTGAAACATTTTGGGATGGTACCTAAAGTTTAAAGCAGAAATTGGGGCACTTTTGGAATTTTCATTTTTGACCAAAATCATTGGGTCCGGGGCATAGGGAGTTTCTCATATGACACAAAACGGTTGAAGCTCCTGTTCAAAAATCATGCTCCGAAATCAATTTCTGTCACCTCGGTGATACATTTTGGGATGGTAGCTAAACTTTAAAGCAGAAATTGGTGCACTTTTGGTATTTTCATTTTTGACCAAAATCAATGGGTCCGGGGCTTAGGGAATTTCTCATATGCCGCAAAATGGTTGAAGGTCCTGTTTAAAAATCATGCTCCGAAATCAACTTCTGTCACCTCAGTGAAACATTTTGTGATGGTACCTAAAGTTTAAAGCAGAAATTGGGGCACTTTTGGAATTTTCATTTTTGATCAAAATTCATGGGTACGGGACTTAGGGAATTTCTTATATGTTGCAAAACGGTTGAATCTCCTGTTCAAAAATCATGCTCCGAAATCAACTTCTGTCACCTCGGTGATACATTTTGGGATGCTACCTAAAGTTTAAAGCAGAAATTGGGTCACTTTTGGAATTTTCATTTTTGACCAAAATCGATGGGTCCAGGGCTTAGGGAATTTCTCATATGCCGCAAAACGGTTAAAGCTCCTCTTCAAAAATCATGCTCCGAAATCAACTTCTGTCACCTCGGTGATACATTTTGGGATGGTACCTAAAGTTTAAAGCAGAAATTGGGGCACTTTTGGAATTTTCATTTTTGACCAAAGTGGATTTCTCATATGCCGGAAAACGGTTGAAGCTCCTGTTCAAAAATCATGCTCCGAAATCAACTTCTGTCACCTCAGTGATACATTTTGGGATGGTACCTAAATTTTAAACAGAAATTGGAGCACTTTTGGTATTTTCATTTTTGACCAAAATCGATGGGTCTGGGGCTTAGGGAACTTCTCATATGCCGCAAATTGGTTGAAGCTCCTGTTCAAAAATCATGCCCTGAAATCAACTTCTGTCACCTCGGTGATACATTTTGGGACGGTACCTAAAGTTTAAAGCAGAAATTGGGGCACTTTTGGAATTTTCATTTTTGACCAAAATGGATGGGTCCGGGACTTAGGGAATTTCTCATATGCCGCAAAACGGTTGAATCTCCTGTTCAAAAATCATGCACCGAAATCAACTTCTGTCACCTCAGTGATACATTTTGGGTTGGTACCTAAAGTTTAAAGCAGAAATTGGGGCACTTTTGGAATTTTCATTTTTGACCAAAATCAATGGGTCCGGGGCTTAGGGAATTTCTCATATGCCGCAAAATGGTTGAAGGTCCTGTTTAAAAATCATGCTCCGAAATCAACTTCTGTCACCTCAGTGAAACATTTTGTGATGGTACCTAAAGTTTAAAGCAGAAATTGGGGCACTTTTGGAATTTTCATTTTTGATCAAAATTCATGGGTACGGGACTTAGGGAATTTCTCATATGCCGCAAAACGTTTGAATCTCCTGTTCAAAAATCATGCTCCGAAATCAACTTCTGTCACCTCGGTAATACATTTTGGGATGGTACCTAAAGTTTAAAGCAGAAATTGGGGCACTTTTGGAATTTTCATTTTTGATCAAAATTCATGGGTACGGGACTTAGGGAATTTCTCATATGCCGCAAAACGTTTGAATCTCCTGTTCAAAAATCATGCTCCGAAATCAACTTCTGTCACCTCGGTGATACATTTTGGGATGGTACCTAAAGTTTAAAGCAGAAATTGGGGCACTTTTGGAATTTTCATTTTTGACCAAAATCGATGGGTCCAGGGCTTAGGGAATTTCTCATATGCCGCAAAACGGTTGAAGCTCCTGTTCAAAAATCATGCCCCGAAATCAACTACTGACACCTCAGTGAAACATTTTGGGATGGTACCTAAAGTTTAAAGCAGAAATTGGGGCACTTTTGGAATTTTCATTTTTGACCAAAATGGATGGGTCCGGGGCTTAGGGAATTTCTCATATGCCGCAAAACGGTTGAAGCTCCTGTTCAAAAATCATGCTCCGAAATCAATTTCTGTCACCTCTGTGATACATTTTGGGATGGTAGCTAAACTTTAAAGCAGAAATTGGGGCACTTTTGGAATTTTCATTTTTGACCAAAATCATTGGGTCCGGGGCATAGGGAGTTTCTCATATGACACAAAATGGTTGAAGCTCCTGTTCAAAAATCATGCTCCGAAATCAACTTCTGTCACCTCAGTGAAACATTTTGGGATGGTACCTAAAGTTTAAAGCAGAAATTGGGGCACTTTTGGAATTTTCATTTTTGACCAAAATCATTGGGTCCGGGGCATAGGGAGTTTCTCATATGACACAAAACGGTTGAAGCTCCTGTTCAAAAATCATGCTCCGAAATCAATTTCTGTCACCTCGGTGATACATTTTGGGATGGTAGCTAAACTTTAAAGCAGAAATTGGGGCACTTTTGGTATTTTCATTTTTGACCAAAATCAATGGGTCCGGGGCTTAGGGAATTTCTCATATGCCGCAAAATGGTTGAAGGTCCTGTTTAAAAATCATGCTCCGAAATCAACTTCTGTCACCTCAGTGAAACATTTTGTGATGGTACCTAAAGTTTAAAGCAGAAATTGGGGCACTTTTGGAATTTTCATTTTTGATCAAAATTCATGGGTACGGGACTTAGGGAATTTCTTATATGTCGCAAAACGGTTGAATCTCCTGTTCAAAAATCATGCTCCGAAATCAACTTCTGTCACCTCGGTGATACATTTTGGGATGCTACCTAAAGTTTAAAGCAGAAATTGGGTCACTTTTGGAATTTTCATTTTTGACCAAAATCGATGGGTCCAGGGCTTAGGGAATTTCTCATATGCCGCAAAACGGTTAAAGCTCCTCTTCAAAAATCATGCTCCGAAATCAACTTCTGTCACCTCGGTGATACATTTTGGGATGGTACCTAAAGTTTAAAGCAGAAATTGGGGCACTTTTGGAATTTTCATTTTTGACCAAAGTGGATTTCTCATATGCCGGAAAACGGTTGAAGCTCCTGTTCAAAAATCATGCTCCGAAATCAACTTCTGTCACCTCAGTGATACATTTTGGGATGGTACCTAAATTTTAAACAGAAATTGGAGCACTTTTGGTATTTTCATTTTTGACCAAAATCGATGGGTCTGGGGCTTAGGGAACTTCTCATATGCCGCAAATTGGTTGAAGCTCCTGTTCAAAAATCATGCCCTGAAATCAACTTCTGTCACCTCGGTGATACATTTTGGGACGGTACCTAAAGTTTAAAGCAGAAATTGGGGCACTTTTGGAATTTTCATTTTTGACCAAAATCGATGGGTCTGGGGCTTAGGGAGTTTCTCATATGACACAAAATGGTTGAAGCTCCTGTTCAAAAATCATGCTCCGAAATCAACTTCTGTCACCTCAGTGAAACATTTTGGGATGGTACCTAAAGTTTAAAGCAGAAATTGGGGCACTTTTGGAATTTTCATTTTTGACCAAAATGGATGGGTCCGGGGCTTAGGGAATTTCTCATATGCCACAAAACGGTTGAAGCTCCTGTTCAAAAATCATGCTCCGAAATCAATTTCTGTCACCTCGGTGAAACATTTTGGGATGGTACCTAAAGTTTAAAGCAGAAATTGGGGCACTTTTGGAATTTTCATTTTTGACCAAAATGGATGTGTCCGGGGCTTAGGGAATTTCTCATATGCCGCAAAACGGTTGAAGCTCCTGTTCAAAAATCATGCTCCGAAATCAATTTCTGTCACCTCGGTGAAACATTTTGGGATGGTACCTAAAGTTTAAAGCAGAAATTGGGGCACTTTTGGAATTTTCATTTTTGACCAAAATGGATGGGTCCGGGGCTTAGGGAATTTCTCATATGCCGCAAAACGGTTGAAGCTCCTGTTCAAAAATCATGCTCCGAAATCAATTTCTGTCACCTCGGTGATACATTTTGGGATGGTAGCTAAACTTTAAAGCAGAAATTGGGGCACTTTTGGTATTTTCATTTTTGACCAAAATCAATGGGTCCGGGGCTTAGGGAATTTCTCATATGCCGCAAAATGGTTGAAGGTCCTGTTTAAAAATCATGCTCCGAAATCAACTTCTGTCACCTCAGTGAAACATTTTGTGATGGTACCTAAAGTTTAAAGCAGAAATTGGGGCACTTTTGGAATTTTCATTTTTGATCAAAATTCATGGGTACGGGACTTAGGGAATTTCTTATATGTCGCAAAACGGTTGAATCTCCTGTTCAAAAATCATGCTCCGAAATCAACTTCTGTCACCTCGGTGATACATTTTGGGATGCTACCTAAAGTTTAAAGCAGAAATTGGGTCACTTTTGGAATTTTCATTTTTGACCAAAATCGATGGGTCCAGGGCTTAGGGAATTTCTCATATGCCGCAAAACGGTTAAAGCTCCTCTTCAAAAATCATGCTCCGAAATCAACTTCTGTCACCTCGGTGATACATTTTGGGATGGTACCTAAAGTTTAAAGCAGAAATTGGGGCACTTTTGGAATTTTCATTTTTGACCAAAGTGGATTTCTCATATGCCGGAAAACGGTTGAAGCTCCTGTTCAAAAATCATGCTCCGAAATCAACTTCTGTCACCTCAGTGATACATTTTGGGATGGTACCTAAATTTTAAACAGAAATTGGAGCACTTTTGGTATTTTCATTTTTGACCAAAATCGATGGGTCTGGGGCTTAGGGAACTTCTCATATGCCGCAAATTGGTTGAAGCTCCTGTTCAAAAATCATGCCCTGAAATCAACTTCTGTCACCTCGGTGATACATTTTGGGACGGTACCTAAAGTTTAAAGCAGAAATTGGGGCACTTTTGGAATTTTCATTTTTGACCAAAATCGATGGGTCTGGGGCTTAGGGAGTTTCTCATATGACACAAAATGGTTGAAGCTCCTGTTCAAAAATCATGCTCCGAAATCAACTTCTGTCACCTCAGTGAAACATTTTGGGATGGTACCTAAAGTTTAAAGCAGAAATTGGGGCACTTTTGGAATTTTCATTTTTGACCAAAATGGATGGGTCCGGGGCTTAGGGAATTTCTCATATGCCACAAAACGGTTGAAGCTCCTGTTCAAAAATCATGCTCCGAAATCAATTTCTGTCACCTCGGTGAAACATTTTGGGATGGTACCTAAAGTTTAAAGCAGAAATTGGGGCACTTTTGGAATTTTCATTTTTGACCAAAATGGATGTGTCCGGGGCTTAGGGAATTTCTCATATGCCGCAAAACGGTTGAAGCTCCTGTTCAAAAATCATGCTCCGAAATCAATTTCTGTCACCTCGGTGAAACATTTTGGGATGGTACCTAAAGTTTAAAGCAGAAATTGGGGCACTTTTGGAATTTTCATTTTTGACCAAAATCATTGGGTCCGGGGCATAGGGAGTTTCTCATATGACACAAAACGGTTGAAGCTCCTGTTCAAAAATCATGCTCCGAAATCAATTTCTGTCACCTCGGTGATACATTTTGGGATGGTAGCTAAACTTTAAAGCAGAAATTGGGGCACTTTTGGTATTTTCATTTTTGACCAAAATCAATGGGTCCGGGGCTTAGGGAATTTCTCATATGCCGCAAAATGGTTGAAGGTCCTGTTTAAAAATCATGCTCCGAAATCAACTTCTGTCACCTCAGTGAAACATTTTGTGATGGTACCTAAAGTTTAAAGCAGAAATTGGGGCACTTTTGGAATTTTCATTTTTGATCAAAATTCATGGGTACGGGACTTAGGGAATTTCTTATATGTTGCAAAACGGTTGAATCTCCTGTTCAAAAATCATGCTCCGAAATCAACTTCTGTCACCTCGGTGATACATTTTGGGATGCTACCTAAAGTTTAAAGCAGAAATTGGGTCACTTTTGGAATTTTCATTTTTGACCAAAATCGATGGGTCCAGGGCTTAGGGAATTTCTCATATGCCGCAAAACGGTTAAAGCTCCTCTTCAAAAATCATGCTCCGAAATCAACTTCTGTCACCTCGGTGATACATTTTGGGATGGTACCTAAAGTTTAAAGCAGAAATTGGGGCACTTTTGGAATTTTCATTTTTGACCAAAGTGGATTTCTCATATGCCGGAAAACGGTTGAAGCTCCTGTTCAAAAATCATGCTCCGAAATCAACTTCTGTCACCTCAGTGATACATTTTGGGATGGTACCTAAATTTTAAACAGAAATTGGAGCACTTTTGGTATTTTCATTTTTGACCAAAATCGATGGGTCTGGGGCTTAGGGAACTTCTCATATGCCGCAAATTGGTTGAAGCTCCTGTTCAAAAATCATGCCCTGAAATCAACTTCTGTCACCTCGGTGATACATTTTGGGACGGTACCTAAAGTTTAAAGCAGAAATTGGGGCACTTTTGGAATTTTCATTTTTGACCAAAATGGATGGGTCCGGGACTTAGGGAATTTCTCATATGCCGCAAAACGGTTGAATCTCCTGTTCAAAAATCATGCACCGAAATCAACTTCTGTCACCTCAGTGATACATTTTGGGTTGGTACCTAAAGTTTAAAGCAGAAATTGGGGCACTTTTGGAATTTTCATTTTTGACCAAAATCAATGGGTCCGGGGCTTAGGGAATTTCTCATATGCCGCAAAATGGTTGAAGGTCCTGTTTAAAAATCATGCTCCGAAATCAACTTCTGTCACCTCAGTGAAACATTTTGTGATGGTACCTAAAGTTTAAAGCAGAAATTGGGGCACTTTTGGAATTTTCATTTTTGATCAAAATTCATGGGTACGGGACTTAGGGAATTTCTCATATGCCGCAAAACGTTTGAATCTCCTGTTCAAAAATCATGCTCCGAAATCAACTTCTGTCACCTCGGTAATACATTTTGGGATGGTACCTAAAGTTTAAAGCAGAAATTGGGGCACTTTTGGAATTTTCATTTTTGATCAAAATTCATGGGTACGGGACTTAGGGAATTTCTCATATGCCGCAAAACGTTTGAATCTCCTGTTCAAAAATCATGCTCCGAAATCAACTTCTGTCACCTCGGTGATACATTTTGGGATGGTACCTAAAGTTTAAAGCAGAAATTGGGGCACTTTTGGAATTTTCATTTTTGACCAAAATCGATGGGTCCAGGGCTTAGGGAATTTCTCATATGCCGCAAAACGGTTGAAGCTCCTGTTCAAAAATCATGCCCCGAAATCAACTACTGACACCTCAGTGAAACATTTTGGGATGGTACCTAAAGTTTAAAGCAGAAATTGGGGCACTTTTGGAATTTTCATTTTTGACCAAAATGGATGGGTCCGGGGCTTAGGGAATTTCTCATATGCCGCAAAACGGTTGAAGCTCCTGTTCAAAAATCATGCTCCGAAATCAATTTCTGTCACCTCTGTGATACATTTTGGGATGGTAGCTAAACTTTAAAGCAGAAATTGGGGCACTTTTGGAATTTTCATTTTTGACCAAAATCATTGGGTCCGGGGCATAGGGAGTTTCTCATATGACACAAAATGGTTGAAGCTCCTGTTCAAAAATCATGCTCCGAAATCAACTTCTGTCACCTCAGTGAAACATTTTGGGATGGTACCTAAAGTTTAAAGCAGAAATTGGGGCACTTTTGGAATTTTCATTTTTGACCAAAATCATTGGGTCCGGGGCATAGGGAGTTTCTCATATGACACAAAACGGTTGAAGCTCCTGTTCAAAAATCATGCTCCGAAATCAATTTCTGTCACCTCGGTGATACATTTTGGGATGGTAGCTAAACTTTAAAGCAGAAATTGGGGCACTTTTGGTATTTTCATTTTTGACCAAAATCAATGGGTCCGGGGCTTAGGGAATTTCTCATATGCCGCAAAATGGTTGAAGGTCCTGTTTAAAAATCATGCTCCGAAATCAACTTCTGTCACCTCAGTGAAACATTTTGTGATGGTACCTAAAGTTTAAAGCAGAAATTGGGGCACTTTTGGAATTTTCATTTTTGATCAAAATTCATGGGTACGGGACTTAGGGAATTTCTTATATGTCGCAAAACGGTTGAATCTCCTGTTCAAAAATCATGCTCCGAAATCAACTTCTGTCACCTCGGTGATACATTTTGGGATGCTACCTAAAGTTTAAAGCAGAAATTGGGTCACTTTTGGAATTTTCATTTTTGACCAAAATCGATGGGTCCAGGGCTTAGGGAATTTCTCATATGCCGCAAAACGGTTAAAGCTCCTCTTCAAAAATCATGCTCCGAAATCAACTTCTGTCACCTCGGTGATACATTTTGGGATGGTACCTAAAGTTTAAAGCAGAAATTGGGGCACTTTTGGAATTTTCATTTTTGACCAAAGTGGATTTCTCATATGCCGGAAAACGGTTGAAGCTCCTGTTCAAAAATCATGCTCCGAAATCAACTTCTGTCACCTCAGTGATACATTTTGGGATGGTACCTAAATTTTAAACAGAAATTGGAGCACTTTTGGTATTTTCATTTTTGACCAAAATCGATGGGTCTGGGGCTTAGGGAACTTCTCATATGCCGCAAATTGGTTGAAGCTCCTGTTCAAAAATCATGCCCTGAAATCAACTTCTGTCACCTCGGTGATACATTTTGGGACGGTACCTAAAGTTTAAAGCAGAAATTGGGGCACTTTTGGAATTTTCATTTTTGACCAAAATCGATGGGTCTGGGGCTTAGGGAGTTTCTCATATGACACAAAATGGTTGAAGCTCCTGTTCAAAAATCATGCTCCGAAATCAACTTCTGTCACCTCAGTGAAACATTTTGGGATGGTACCTAAAGTTTAAAGCAGAAATTGGGGCACTTTTGGAATTTTCATTTTTGACCAAAATGGATGGGTCCGGGGCTTAGGGAATTTCTCATATGCCACAAAACGGTTGAAGCTCCTGTTCAAAAATCATGCTCCGAAATCAATTTCTGTCACCTCGGTGAAACATTTTGGGATGGTACCTAAAGTTTAAAGCAGAAATTGGGGCACTTTTGGAATTTTCATTTTTGACCAAAATGGATGTGTCCGGGGCTTAGGGAATTTCTCATATGCCGCAAAACGGTTGAAGCTCCTGTTCAAAAATCATGCTCCGAAATCAATTTCTGTCACCTCGGTGAAACATTTTGGGATGGTACCTAAAGTTTAAAGCAGAAATTGGGGCACTTTTGGAATTTTCATTTTTGACCAAAATGGATGGGTCCGGGGCTTAGGGAATTTCTCATATGCCGCAAAACGGTTGAAGCTCCTGTTCAAAAATCATGCTCCGAAATCAATTTCTGTCACCTCGGTGATACATTTTGGGATGGTAGCTAAACTTTAAAGCAGAAATTGGGGCACTTTTGGTATTTTCATTTTTGACCAAAATCAATGGGTCCGGGGCTTAGGGAATTTCTCATATGCCGCAAAATGGTTGAAGGTCCTGTTTAAAAATCATGCTCCGAAATCAACTTCTGTCACCTCAGTGAAACATTTTGTGATGGTACCTAAAGTTTAAAGCAGAAATTGGGGCACTTTTGGAATTTTCATTTTTGATCAAAATTCATGGGTACGGGACTTAGGGAATTTCTTATATGTCGCAAAACGGTTGAATCTCCTGTTCAAAAATCATGCTCCGAAATCAACTTCTGTCACCTCGGTGATACATTTTGGGATGCTACCTAAAGTTTAAAGCAGAAATTGGGTCACTTTTGGAATTTTCATTTTTGACCAAAATCGATGGGTCCAGGGCTTAGGGAATTTCTCATATGCCGCAAAACGGTTAAAGCTCCTCTTCAAAAATCATGCTCCGAAATCAACTTCTGTCACCTCGGTGATACATTTTGGGATGGTACCTAAAGTTTAAAGCAGAAATTGGGGCACTTTTGGAATTTTCATTTTTGACCAAAGTGGATTTCTCATATGCCGGAAAACGGTTGAAGCTCCTGTTCAAAAATCATGCTCCGAAATCAACTTCTGTCACCTCAGTGATACATTTTGGGATGGTACCTAAATTTTAAACAGAAATTGGAGCACTTTTGGTATTTTCATTTTTGACCAAAATCGATGGGTCTGGGGCTTAGGGAACTTCTCATATGCCGCAAATTGGTTGAAGCTCCTGTTCAAAAATCATGCCCTGAAATCAACTTCTGTCACCTCGGTGATACATTTTGGGACGGTACCTAAAGTTTAAAGCAGAAATTGGGGCACTTTTGGAATTTTCATTTTTGACCAAAATCGATGGGTCTGGGGCTTAGGGAGTTTCTCATATGACACAAAATGGTTGAAGCTCCTGTTCAAAAATCATGCTCCGAAATCAACTTCTGTCACCTCAGTGAAACATTTTGGGATGGTACCTAAAGTTTAAAGCAGAAATTGGGGCACTTTTGGAATTTTCATTTTTGACCAAAATGGATGGGTCCGGGGCTTAGGGAATTTCTCATATGCCACAAAACGGTTGAAGCTCCTGTTCAAAAATCATGCTCCGAAATCAATTTCTGTCACCTCGGTGAAACATTTTGGGATGGTACCTAAAGTTTAAAGCAGAAATTGGGGCACTTTTGGAATTTTCATTTTTGACCAAAATGGATGTGTCCGGGGCTTAGGGAATTTCTCATATGCCGCAAAACGGTTGAAGCTCCTGTTCAAAAATCATGCTCCGAAATCAATTTCTGTCACCTCGGTGAAACATTTTGGGATGGTACCTAAAGTTTAAAGCAGAAATTGGGGCACTTTTGGAATTTTCATTTTTGACCAAAATGGATGGGTCCGGGGCTTAGGGAATTTCTCATATGCCGCAAAACGGTTGAAGCTCCTGTTCAAAAATCATGCTCCGAAATCAATTTCTGTCACCTCGGTGATACATTTTGGGATGGTAGCTAAACTTTAAAGCAGAAATTGGGGCACTTTTGGTATTTTCATTTTTGACCAAAATCAATGGGTCCGGGGCTTAGGGAATTTCTCATATGCCGCAAAATGGTTGAAGGTCCTGTTTAAAAATCATGCTCCGAAATCAACTTCTGTCACCTCAGTGATACATTTTGGGATGGTACCTAAAGTTTAAAGCAGAAATTGGGGCACTTTTGGAATTTTCATTTTTGATCAAAATTCATGGGTACGGGACTTAGGGAATTTCTTATATGTCGCAAAACGGTTGAATCTCCTGTTCAAAAATCATGCTCCGAAATCAACTTCTGTCACCTCGGTGATACATTTTGGGATGCTACCTAAAGTTTAAAGCAGAAATTGGGTCACTTTTGGAATTTTCATTTTTGACCAAAATCGATGGGTCCAGGGCTTAGGGAATTTCTCATATGCCGCAAAACGGTTAAAGCTCCTCTTCAAAAATCATGCTCCGAAATCAACTTCTGTCACCTCGGTGATACATTTTGGGATGGTACCTAAAGTTTAAAGCAGAAATTGGGGCACTTTTGGAATTTTCATTTTTGACCAAAGTGGATTTCTCATATGCCGGAAAACGGTTGAAGCTCCTGTTCAAAAATCATGCTCCGAAATCAACTTCTGTCACCTCAGTGATACATTTTGGGATGGTACCTAAATTTTAAACAGAAATTGGAGCACTTTTGGTATTTTCATTTTTGACCAAAATCGATGGGTCTGGGGCTTAGGGAACTTCTCATATGCCGCAAATTGGTTGAAGCTCCTGTTCAAAAATCATGCCCTGAAATCAACTTCTGTCACCTCGGTGATACATTTTGGGACGGTACCTAAAGTTTAAAGCAGAAATTGGGGCACTTTTGGAATTTTCATTTTTGACCAAAATCGATGGGTCTGGGGCTTAGGGAGTTTCTCATATGACACAAAATGGTTGAAGCTCCTGTTCAAAAATCATGCTCCGAAATCAACTTCTGTCACCTCAGTGAAACATTTTGGGATGGTACCTAAAGTTTAAAGCAGAAATTGGGGCACTTTTGGAATTTTCATTTTTGACCAAAATGGATGGGTCCGGGGCTTAGGGAATTTCTCATATGCCACAAAACGGTTGAAGCTCCTGTTCAAAAATCATGCTCCGAAATCAATTTCTGTCACCTCGGTGAAACATTTTGGGATGGTACCTAAAGTTTAAAGCAGAAATTGGGGCACTTTTGGAATTTTCATTTTTGACCAAAATGGATGTGTCCGGGGCTTAGGGAATTTCTCATATGCCGCAAAACGGTTGAAGCTCCTGTTCAAAAATCATGCTCCGAAATCAATTTCTGTCACCTCGGTGAAACATTTTGGGATGGTACCTAAAGTTTAAAGCAGAAATTGGGGCACTTTTGGAATTTTCATTTTTGACCAAAATGGATGGGTCCGGGGCTTAGGGAATTTCTCATATGCCGCAAAACGGTTGAAGCTCCTGTTCAAAAATCATGCTCCGAAATCAATTTCTGTCACCTCGGTGATACATTTTGGGATGGTAGCTAAACTTTAAAGCAGAAATTGGGGCACTTTTGGTATTTTCATTTTTGACCAAAATCAATGGGTCCGGGGCTTAGGGAATTTCTCATATGCCGCAAAATGGTTGAAGGTCCTGTTTAAAAATCATGCTCCGAAATCAACTTCTGTCACCTCAGTGATACATTTTGGGATGGTACCTAAAGTTTAAAGCAGAAATTGGGGCACTTTTGGAATTTTCATTTTTTGACCAAAGTGGATTTCTCATATGCCGGAAAACGGTTGAAGCTCCTGTTCAAAAATCATGCTCCGAAATCAACTTCTGTCACCTCAGTGATACATTTTGGGATGGTACCTAAATTTTAAACAGAAATTGGAGCACTTTTGGTATTTTCATTTTTGACCAAAATCGATGGGTCTGGGGCTTAGGGAACTTCTCATATGCCGCAAATTGGTTGAAGCTCCTGTTCAAAAATCATGCCCTGAAATCAACTTCTGTCACCTCGGTGATACATTTTGGGACGGTACCTAAAGTTTAAAGCAGAAATTGGGGCACTTTTGGAATTTTCATTTTTGACCAAAATGGATGGGTCCGGGACTTAGGGAATTTCTCATATGCCGCAAAACGGTTGAATCTCCTGTTCAAAAATCATGCACCGAAATCAACTTCTGTCACCTCAGTGATACATTTTGGGTTGGTACCTAAAGTTTAAAGCAGAAATTGGGGCACTTTTGGAATTTTCATTTTTGACCAAAATCGATGGGTCCAGGGCTTAGGGAATTTCTCATATGCCGCAAAACGGTTGAAGCTCCTGTTCAAAAATCATGCCCCGAAATCAACTACTGACACCTCAGTGAAACATTTTGGGATGGTACCTAAAGTTTAAAGCAGAAATTGGGGCACTTTTGGAATTTTCATTTTTGACCAAAATGGATGGGTCCGGGGCTTAGGGAATTTCTCATATGCCGCAAAACGGTTGAAGCTCCTGTTCAAAAATCATGCTCCGAAATCAATTTCTGTCACCTCTGTGATACATTTTGAGATGGTAGCTAAACTTTAAAGCAGAAATTGGGGCACTTTTGGAATTTTCATTTTTGACCAAAATCATTGGGTCCGGGGCATAGGGAGTTTCTCATATGACACAAAATGGTTGAAGCTCCTGTTCAAAAATCATGCTCCGAAATCAACTTCTGTCACCTCAGTGAAACATTTTGGGATGGTACCTAAAGTTTAAAGCAGAAATTGGGGCACTTTTGGAATTTTCATTTTTGACCAAAATCATTGGGTCCGGGGCATAGGGAGTTTCTCATATGACACAAAACGGTTGAAGCTCCTGTTCAAAAATCATGCTCCGAAATCAATTTCTGTCACCTCGGTGATACATTTTGGGATGGTAGCTAAACTTTAAAGCAGAAATTGGGGCACTTTTGGTATTTTCATTTTTGACCAAAATCAATGGGTCCGGGGCTTAGGGAATTTCTCATATGCCGCAAAATGGTTGAAGGTCCTGTTTAAAAATCATGCTCCGAAATCAACTTCTGTCACCTCAGTGAAACATTTTGTGATGGTACCTAAAGTTTAAAGCAGAAATTGGGGCACTTTTGGAATTTTCATTTTTGATCAAAATTCATGGGTACGGGACTTAGGGAATTTCTTATATGTCGCAAAACGGTTGAATCTCCTGTTCAAAAATCATGCTCCGAAATCAACTTCTGTCACCTCGGTGATACATTTTGGGACGGTACCTAAAGTTTAAAGCAGAAATTGGGGCACTTTTGGAATTTTCATTTTTGACCAAAATGGAAGGGTCCGGGACTTAGGGAATTTCTCATATGCCGCAAAACGGTTGAATCTCCTGTTCAAAAATCATGCACCGAAATCAACTTCTGTCACCTCGGTGATACATTTTGGGTTGGAACCTAAAGTTTAAAGCAGAAATTGGGGCACTTTTGGAATTTTCATTTTTGACCAAAATCGATGGGTCTGGGGCTTAGGGAGTTTCTCATATGACACAAAATGGTTGAAGCTCCTGTTCAAAAATCATGCTCCGAAATCAACTTCTGTCACCTCAGTGAAACATTTTGGGATGGTACCTAAAGTTTAAAGCAGAAATTGGGGCACTTTTGTAATTTTCATTTTTGACCAAAATGGATGGGTCCGGGGCTTAGGGAATTTCTCATATGCCGCAAAACGGTTGAAGCTCCTGTTCAAAAATCATGCTCCGAAATCAATTTCTGTCACCTCGGTGATACATTTTGGGATGGTAGCTAAATTTTAAAGCAGAAATTGGGGCACTTTTGGAATTTTCATTTTTGACCCAAATCAATGGATCCGGGGCTTAGGGAATTTCTCATATGCCGCAAAACGGTTGAAGGTCCTGTTCAAAAATCATGCTCCGAAATCAACTTCTTTCACCTCAGTGATACATTTTGGGATGGTACCTAAAGTTTAAAGCAGAAATTGGGGCACTTTTGGAATTTTCATTTATGACCAAAGTGGATTTCTCATATGCCGGAAAACGGTTGAAGCTCCTGTTCAAAAATCATGCTCCGAAATCAACTTCTGTCACCTCAGTGATACATTTTGGGATGGTACCTAAATTTTAAACAGAAATTGGAGCACTTTTGGTATTTTCATTTTTGACCAAAATCGATGGGTCTGGGGCTTAGGGAACTTCTCATATGCCGCAAATTGGTTGAAGCTCCTGTTCAAAAATCATGCCCTGAAATCAACTTCTGTCACCTCAGTGATACATTTTGGGTTGGTACCTAAAGTTTAAAGCAGAAATTGGGGCACTTTTGGAATTTTCATTTTTGACCAAAATCGATGGGTTCGGGGCTTAGTGAATTTCTCATATGTCGCAAAACGGTTGTTGCTCCTGTACAAAAATCATGCTCCAAAATCAACTTCTGTCACCTCGGTGATACATTTTGGGATGGTACCTAAATTTTAAACCAGAAATTGGGGCACTTTTGGAATTTTCATTTTTGACCAAAATCGATGGGTCTGGGGCTTAGGGAATTTCTCATATGCTGCAAAACGGTTGAAGCTCCTGTTCAAAAATCATGCACCGAAATGAACTTCTGTCACCTCGGTGATGCATTTTGGGATGGTACCTAAAGTTTAAAGCAGAAATTGGGGCACTTTTGGAATTTTCATTTTTGAACAAAATCAATGGGTCCGGGGCATAGGGAGTTTCTCAATATGACACAAAACAGTTGAAGCTCCTGTTCAAAAATCATGATCCAAAATCAACTTCTGTCACCTCGGTGATACATTTTGTGATGGTACCTAAAGTTTAAAGCAGAAATTGGGGCACTTTTGGAATTTTCATTTTTGAACAAAATCAATGGGTTCGGGGCATAGGGAGTTTCTTAATATGACACAAAACAGTTGAAGCTCCTGTTCAAAAATCATGATCCAAAATCAACTTCTGTCACCTCGGTGATACATTTTGGGATGGTACCTAAAGTTTAAAGCAGAAATTGGGGCACTTTTGGAATTTTCATTTTTGATCAAAATTCATGGGTCCGGGCTTAGTGAATTTCTCATATGCCGCAAAACGGTTGTAGCTCCTGTTCAAAAATCATGCTCCAAAATCAACTTCTGTCACCTCGATGATACATTTTGGGATGGTACCTAAAGTTTAAAGCAGAAATTGGGGCACTTTTGGAATTTTCATTTTTGAACAAAATCAATGGGTTCGGGGCATAGGGAGTTTCTCAATATGACACAAAACAGTTGAAGCTCCTGTTCAAAAATCATGATCCAAAATCAACTTCTGTCACCTCGGTGATACATTTTGGGATGGTACCTAAAGTTTAAAGCAGAAATTGGGGCACTTTTGGAATTTTCATTTTTGACCAAAATCGATTGGTCCGGGCTTAGTGAATTTCTCATATGTCGCAAAACGGTTGTAGCTCCTGTTCAAAAATCATGCTCCAAAATCAACTTCTGTCACCTCGGTGATACATTTTGGGATGGTACCTAAATTTTAAAGCAGAAATTGGGGCACTTTTGGAATTTTCATTTTTGACCAAAATCGATGGGTCTGGGGCTTAGGGAATTTCTCATATGCCGAAAAAACGGTTGAAGCTCCTGTTCAAAAATCATGCTCCAAAATCAACTTTTGTCACCTCGGTGATACATTTTGGGATGGTACCTAAAGTTTAAAGCAGAAATTGGGGCACTTTTGGAATTTTCATTTTTGACCAAAATGGATGGGTCCGGGACTTAGGGAATTTCTCATATGCCGCAAAACGGTTGAATCTCCTGTTCAAAAATCATGCACCGAAATCAACTTCTGTCACCTCAGTGATACATTTTGGGATGGTATCTAAAGTTTAAAGCAGAAATTGGGGCACTTTTGGAATTTTCATTTTTGACCAAAATCGATGGGTCTGGGGCTTAGGGAATTTCTCATATGCTGCAAAACGGTTGAAGCTCCTGTTCAAAAATCATGCTCCGAAATGAACTTCTGTCACCTCGGTGATGCATTTTGTGATGGTACCTAAAGTTTAAAGCAGAAATTGGGGCACTTTTGGAATTTTCATTTTTGAACAAAATCAATGGGTCCGGGGCATAGGGAGTTTCTCATATGACACAAAATGGTTGAAGCTCCTGTTCAAAAATCATGCTCCGAAATCAACTTCTGTCACCTCAGTGAAACATTTTGGGATGGTACCTAAAGTTTAAAGCAGAAATTGGGGCACTTTTGGAATTTTCATTTTTGACCAAAATGGATGGGTCCGGGGCTTAGGGAATTTCTCATATGCCGCAAAACGGTTGAAGCTCCTGTTCAAAAATCATGCTCCGAAATGAACTTCTGTCACCTCGGTGATACATTTTGGGATGGTAGCTAAACTTTAAAGCAGAAATTGGGGCACTTTTGGTATTTTCATTTTTGACCAAAATCAATGGGTCCGGGGCTTAGGGAATTTCTCATATGCCGCAAAATGGTTGAAGGTCCTGTTTAAAAATCATGCTCCGAAATCAACTTCTGTCACCTCAGTGAAACATTTTGTGATGGTACCTAAAGTTTAAAGCAGAAATTGGGGCACTTTTGGAATTTTCATTTTTGATCAAAATTCATGGGTACGGGACTTAGGGAATTTCTCATATGCCGCAAAACGGTTGAATCTCCTGTTCAAAAATCATGCACCGAAATCAACTTCTGTCACCTCGGTGATACATTTTGGGATGGTACCTAAAGTTTAAAGCAAAAATTGGGGCACTTTTGGAATTTTCATTTTTGACCAAAATCGATGGGTCCAGGGCTTAGGGAATTTCTCATATGCCGCAAAACGGTTGAAGCTCCTCTTCAAAAATCATGCTCCGAAATCAACTTCTGTCACCTCGGTGATACATTTTGGGATGGTACCTAAAGTTTAAAGCAGAAATTGGGGCACTTTTGGAATTTTCATTTTTGACCAAAGTGGATTTCTCATATGCCGGAAAACGGTTGAAGCTCCTGTTCAAAAATCATGCTCCGAAATCAACTTCTGTCACCTCAGTGATACATTTTGGGATGGTACCTAAATTTTAAACAGAAATTGGAGCACTTTTGGTATTTTCATTTTTGACCAAAATCGATGGGTCTGGGGCTTAGGGAACTTCTCATATGCCGCAAATTGGTTGAAGCTCCTGTTCAAAAATCATGCCCTGAAATCAACTTCTGTCACCTCGGTGATACATTTTGGGACGGTACCTAAAGTTTAAAGCAGAAATTGGGGCACTTTTGGAATTTTCATTTTTGACCAAAATGGATTGGTCCGGGACTTAGGGAATTTCTCATATGCCGCAAAACGGTTGAATCTCCTGTTCAAAAATCATGCACCGAAATCAACTTCTGTCACCTCAGTGATACATTTTGGGTTGGTACCTAAAGTTTAAAGCAGAAATTGGGGCACTTTTGGAATTTTCATTTTTGACCAAAATCGATGGGTCCGGGGCTTAGTGAATTTCTCATATGTCGCAAAACGGTTGTTGCTCTTGTTCAAAAATCATGCTCCAAAATCAACTTCTGTCACCTCGGTGATACATTTTGGGATGGAACCTAAATTTTAAAGCAGAAATTGGGGCACTTTTGGAATTTTCATTTTTGACCAAAATCGATGGGTCTGGGGCTTAGGGAGTTTCTCATATGCCGCAAAACGGTTGAAGCTCCTGTTCAAAAATCATGCTCCGAAATCAATTTCTGTCACCTCGGTGATACATTTTGGGATGGTAGCTAAACTTTAAAGCAGAAATTGGGGCACTTTTGGAATTTTCATTTTTGACCAAAATCAATGGGTCCGGGGCTTAGGGAATTTCTCATATGCCGCAAAATGGTTGAAGGTCCTGTTTAAAAATCATGCTCCGAAATCAACTTCTGTCACCTCAGTGAAACATTTTGTGATGGTACCTAAAGTTTAAAGCAGAAATTGGGGCACTTTTGGAATTTTCATTTTTGATCAAAATTCATGGGTACGGGACTTAGGCAATTTCTCATAAGCCGCAAAACGTTTGAATCTCCAGTTCAAAAATCATGCTCCGAAATCAACTTCTGTCACCTCGGTGATACATTTTGGGATGGTAGCTAAATTTTAAAGCAGAAATTGGGGCACTTTTGGAATTTTCATTTTTGACCAAAATCAATGGTTCCGGGGCTAGGGAATTTCTCATATGCCGCAAAACGGTTGAAGGTCCTGTTCAAAAATCATGCTCCGAAATCAACTTCTTTCACCTCAGTGATACATTTTGGGATGGTACCTAAAGTTTAAAGCAGAAATTGGGGCACTTTTGGAATTTTCATTTATGACCAAAGTGGATTTCTCATATGCCGGAAAACGGTTGAAGCTCCTGTTCAAAAATCATGCTCCGAAATCAACTTCTGTCACCTCAGTGATACATTTTGGGATGGTACCTAAATTTTAAACAGAAATTGGAGCACTTTTGGTATTTTCATTTTTGACCAAAATCGATGGGTCTGGGGCTTAGGGAACTTCTCATATGCCGCAAATTGGTTGAAGCTCCTGTTCAAAAATCATGCCCTGAAATCAACTTCTGTCACCTCAGTGATACATTTTGGGATGGTACCTACATTTTAAAGCAGAAATTGGGGCACTTTTAAAATGTTCATTTTTGACCAAAATCGATGGGTCTGGGGCTTAGGGAATTTCTCATATGCTGCAAAACGGTTGAAGCTCCTGTTCAAAAATCATGCACCGAAATCAACTTCTGTCACCTCAGTGATACATTTTGGGATGGTACCTAAATTTTAAAGCAGAAATTGGGGCACTTTTGGAATTTTCATTTTTGACCAAAATCGATGGGTCTGGGGCTTAGGGAACTTCTCATATGCCGCAAATTGGTTGAAGCTCCTGTTCAAAAATCATGCCCTGAAATCAACTTCTGTCACCTCAGTGATACATTTTGGGATGGTACCTACATTTTAAAGCAGAAATTGGGGCACTTTTAAAATGTTCATTTTTGACCAAAATCGATGGGTCTGGGGCTTAGGGAATTTCTCATATGCTGCAAAACGGTTGAAGCTCCTGTTCAAAAATCATGCACCGAAATCAACTTCTGTCACCTCAGTGATACATTTTGGGATGGTACCTAAATTTTAAAGCAGAAATTGGGGCACTTTTGGAATTTTCATTTTTGACCAAAATCGATGGGTCTGGGGCTTAGGGAATTTCTCATATGCTGCAAAACGGTTGAAGCTCCTGTTCAAAAATCATGCACCGAAATCAACTTCTGTCACCTCAGTGATACATTTTGGGATGGTATCTAAAGTTTAAAGCAGAAATTGGGGCACTTTTGGAATTTTCATTTTTGACAAAAATCGATGGGTCTGGGGCTTAGGGAATTTCTCATATGCTGCAAAACGGTTGAAGCTCCTGTTCAAAAATCATGCTCCGAAATGAACTTCTGTCACCTCGGTGATGCATTTTGTGATGGTACCTAAAGTTTAAAGCAGAAATTGGGGCACTTTTGGAATTTTCATTTTTGAACAAAATCAATGGGTCCGGAGCATAGGGAGTTTCTCATATGACACAAAATGGTTGAAGCTCCTGTTCAAAAATCATGCTCCGAAATCAACTTCTGTCACCTCAGTGAAACATTTTGGGATGGTACCTAAAGTTTAAAGCAGAAATTGGGGCACTTTTGGAATTTTCATTTTTGACTAAAATGGATGGGTCCGGGGCTTAGGGAATTTCTCATATGCCGCAAAACGGTTGAAGCTCCTGTTCAAAAATCATGCTCCGAAATCAATTTCTGTCACCTCGGTGATACATTTTGGGATGGTAGCTAAACTTTAAAGCAGAAATTGGGGCACTTTTGGTATTTTCATTTTTGACCAAAATCAATGGGTCCGGGGCTTAGGGAATTTCTCATATGCCGCAAAATGGTTGAAGGTCCTGTTTAAAAATCATGCTCCGAAATCAACTTCTGTCACCTCAGTGAAACATTTTGTGATGGTACCTAAAGTTTGAAGCAGAAATTGGGGCACTTTTGGAATTTTCATTTTTGATCAAAATTCATGGGTACGGGACTTAGGGAATTTCTCATATGCCGCAAAACGGTTGAATCTCCTGTTCAAAAATCATGCACCGAAATCAACTTCTGTCACCTCGGTGATACATTTTGGGATGGTACCTAAAGTTTAAAGCAAAAATTGGGGCACTTTTGGAATTTTCATTTTTGACCAAAATCGATGGGTCCAGGGCTTAGGGAACTTCTCATATGCCGCAAATTGGTTGAAGCTCCTGTTCAAAAATCATGCCCTGAAATCAACTTCTGTCACCTCAGTGATACATTTTGGGTTGGTACCTAAAGTTTAAAGCAGAAATTGGGGCACTTTTGGAATTTTCATTTTTGACCAAAATCGATGGGTTCGGGGCTTAGTGAATTTCTCATATGTCGCAAAACGGTTGTTGCTCCTGTACAAAAATCATGCTCCAAAATCAACTTCTGTCACCTCGGTGATACATTTTGGGATGGTACCTAAATTTTAAACCAGAAATTGGGGCACTTTTGGAATTTTCATTTTTGACCAAAATCGATGGGTCTGGGGCTTAGGGAATTTCTCATATGCTGCAAAACGGTTGAAGCTCCTGTTCAAAAATCATGCACCGAAATGAACTTCTGTCACCTCGGTGATGCATTTTGGGATGGTACCTAAAGTTTAAAGCAGAAATTGGGGCACTTTTGGAATTTTCATTTTTGAACAAAATCAATGGGTCCGGGGCATAGGGAGTTTCTCAATATGACACAAAACAGTTGAAGCTCCTGTTCAAAAATCATGATCCAAAATCAACTTCTGTCACCTCGGTGATACATTTTGTGATGGTACCTAAAGTTTAAAGCAGAAATTGGGGCACTTTTGGAATTTTCATTTTTGAACAAAATCAATGGGTTCGGGGCATAGGGAGTTTCTTAATATGACACAAAACAGTTGAAGCTCCTGTTCAAAAATCATGATCCAAAATCAACTTCTGTCACCTCGGTGATACATTTTGGGATGGTACCTAAAGTTTAAAGCAGAAATTGGGGCACTTTTGGAATTTTCATTTTTGATCAAAATTCATGGGTCCGGGCTTAGTGAATTTCTCATATGCCGCAAAACGGTTGTAGCTCCTGTTCAAAAATCATGCTCCAAAATCAACTTCTGTCACCTCGATGATACATTTTGGGATGGTACCTAAAGTTTAAAGCAGAAATTGGGGCACTTTTGGAATTTTCATTTTTGAACAAAATCAATGGGTTCGGGGCATAGGGAGTTTCTCAATATGACACAAAACAGTTGAAGCTCCTGTTCAAAAATCATGATCCAAAATCAACTTCTGTCACCTCGGTGATACATTTTGGGATGGTACCTAAAGTTTAAAGCAGAAATTGGGGCACTTTTGGAATTTTCATTTTTGACCAAAATCGATTGGTCCGGGCTTAGTGAATTTCTCATATGTCGCAAAACGGTTGTAGCTCCTGTTCAAAAATCATGCTCCAAAATCAACTTCTGTCACCTCGGTGATACATTTTGGGATGGTACCTAAATTTTAAAGCAGAAATTGGGGCACTTTTGGAATTTTCATTTTTGACCAAAATCGATGGGTCTGGGGCTTAGGGAATTTCTCATATGCCGAAAAAACGGTTGAAGCTCCTGTTCAAAAATCATGCTCCAAAATCAACTTTTGTCACCTCGGTGATACATTTTGGGATGGTACCTAAAGTTTAAAGCAGAAATTGGGGCACTTTTGGAATTTTCATTTTTGACCAAAATGGATGGGTCCGGGACTTAGGGAATTTCTCATATGCCGCAAAACGGTTGAATCTCCTGTTCAAAAATCATGCACCGAAATCAACTTCTGTCACCTCAGTGATACATTTTGGGATGGTATCTAAAGTTTAAAGCAGAAATTGGGGCACTTTTGGAATTTTCATTTTTGACCAAAATCGATGGGTCTGGGGCTTAGGGAATTTCTCATATGCTGCAAAACGGTTGAAGCTCCTGTTCAAAAATCATGCTCCGAAATGAACTTCTGTCACCTCGGTGATGCATTTTGTGATGGTACCTAAAGTTTAAAGCAGAAATTGGGGCACTTTTGGAATTTTCATTTTTGAACAAAATCAATGGGTCCGGGGCATAGGGAGTTTCTCATATGACACAAAATGGTTGAAGCTCCTGTTCAAAAATCATGCTCCGAAATCAACTTCTGTCACCTCAGTGAAACATTTTGGGATGGTACCTAAAGTTTAAAGCAGAAATTGGGGCACTTTTGGAATTTTCATTTTTGACCAAAATGGATGGGTCCGGGGCTTAGGGAATTTCTCATATGCCGCAAAACGGTTGAAGCTCCTGTTCAAAAATCATGCTCCGAAATGAACTTCTGTCACCTCGGTGATACATTTTGGGATGGTAGCTAAACTTTAAAGCAGAAATTGGGGCACTTTTGGTATTTTCATTTTTGACCAAAATCAATGGGTCCGGGGCTTAGGGAATTTCTCATATGCCGCAAAATGGTTGAAGGTCCTGTTTAAAAATCATGCTCCGAAATCAACTTCTGTCACCTCAGTGAAACATTTTGTGATGGTACCTAAAGTTTAAAGCAGAAATTGGGGCACTTTTGGAATTTTCATTTTTGATCAAAATTCATGGGTACGGGACTTAGGGAATTTCTCATATGCCGCAAAACGGTTGAATCTCCTGTTCAAAAATCATGCACCGAAATCAACTTCTGTCACCTCGGTGATACATTTTGGGATGGTACCTAAAGTTTAAAGCAAAAATTGGGGCACTTTTGGAATTTTCATTTTTGACCAAAATCGATGCGTTCAGGGCTTAGGGAATTTCTCATATGCCGCAAAACGGTTGAAGCTCCTCTTCAAAAATCATGCTCCGAAATCAACTTCTGTCACCTCGGTGATACATTTTGGGATGGTACCTAAAGTTTAAAGCAGAAATTGGGGCACTTTTGGAATTTTCATTTTTGACCAAAGTGGATTTCTCATATGCCGGAAAACGGTTGAAGCTCCTGTTCAAAAATCATGCTCCGAAATCAACTTCTGTCACCTCAGTGATACATTTTGGGATGGTACCTAAATTTTAAACAGAAATTGGAGCACTTTTGGTATTTTCATTTTTGACCAAAATCGATGGGTCTGGGGCTTAGGGAACTTCTCATATGCCGCAAATTGGTTGAAGCTCCTGTTCAAAAATCATGCCCTGAAATCAACTTCTGTCACCTCGGTGATACATTTTGGGACGGTACCTAAAGTTTAAAGCAGAAATTGGGGCACTTTTGGAATTTTCATTTTTGACCAAAATGGATTGGTCCGGGACTTAGGGAATTTCTCATATGCCGCAAAACGGTTGAATCTCCTGTTCAAAAATCATGCACCGAAATCAACTTCTGTCACCTCAGTGATACATTTTGGGTTGGTACCTAAAGTTTAAAGCAGAAATTGGGGCACTTTTGGAATTTTCATTTTTGACCAAAATCGATGGGTCCGGGGCTTAGTGAATTTCTCATATGTCGCAAAACGGTTGTTGCTCTTGTTCAAAAATCATGCTCCAAAATCAACTTCTGTCACCTCGGTGATACATTTTGGGATGGAACCTAAATTTTAAAGCAGAAATTGGGGCACTTTTGGAATTTTCATTTTTGACCAAAATCGATGGGTCTGGGGCTTAGGGAGTTTCTCATATGCCGCAAAACGGTTGAAGCTCCTGTTCAAAAATCATGCTCCGAAATCAATTTCTGTCACCTCGGTGATACATTTTGGGATGGTAGCTAAACTTTAAAGCAGAAATTGGGGCACTTTTGGAATTTTCATTTTTGACCAAAATCAATGGGTCCGGGGCTTAGGGAATTTCTCATATGCCGCAAAATGGTTGAAGGTCCTGTTTAAAAATCATGCTCCGAAATCAACTTCTGTCACCTCAGTGAAACATTTTGTGATGGTACCTAAAGTTTAAAGCAGAAATTGGGGCACTTTTGGAATTTTCATTTTTGATCAAAATTCATGGGTACGGGACTTAGGCAATTTCTCATAAGCCGCAAAACGTTTGAATCTCCAGTTCAAAAATCATGCTCCGAAATCAACTTCTGTCACCTCGGTGATACATTTTGGGATGGTAGCTAAATTTTAAAGCAGAAATTGGGGCACTTTTGGAATTTTCATTTTTGACCAAAATCAATGGTTCCGGGGCTAGGGAATTTCTCATATGCCGCAAAACGGTTGAAGGTCCTGTTCAAAAATCATGCTCCGAAATCAACTTCTTTCACCTCAGTGATACATTTTGGGATGGTACCTAAAGTTTAAAGCAGAAATTGGGGCACTTTTGGAATTTTCATTTATGACCAAAGTGGATTTCTCATATGCCGGAAAACGGTTGAAGCTCCTGTTCAAAAATCATGCTCCGAAATCAACTTCTGTCACCTCAGTGATACATTTTGGGATGGTACCTAAATTTTAAACAGAAATTGGAGCACTTTTGGTATTTTCATTTTTGACCAAAATCGATGGGTCTGGGGCTTAGGGAACTTCTCATATGCCGCAAATTGGTTGAAGCTCCTGTTCAAAAATCATGCCCTGAAATCAACTTCTGTCACCTCAGTGATACATTTTGGGATGGTACCTACATTTTAAAGCAGAAATTGGGGCACTTTTAAAATGTTCATTTTTGACCAAAATCGATGGGTCTGGGGCTTAGGGAATTTCTCATATGCTGCAAAACGGTTGAAGCTCCTGTTCAAAAATCATGCACCGAAATCAACTTCTGTCACCTCAGTGATACATTTTGGGATGGTACCTAAATTTTAAAGCAGAAATTGGGGCACTTTTGGAATTTTCATTTTTGACCAAAATCGATGGGTCTGGGGCTTAGGGAATTTCTCATATGCTGCAAAACGGTTGAAGCTCCTGTTCAAAAATCATGCACCGAAATCAACTTCTGTCACCTCAGTGATACATTTTGGGATGGTATCTAAAGTTTAAAGCAGAAATTGGGGCACTTTTGGAATTTTCATTTTTGACAAAAATCGATGGGTCTGGGGCTTAGGGAATTTCTCATATGCTGCAAAACGGTTGAAGCTCCTGTTCAAAAATCATGCTCCGAAATGAACTTCTGTCACCTCGGTGATGCATTTTGTGATGGTACCTAAAGTTTAAAGCAGAAATTGGGGCACTTTTGGAATTTTCATTTTTGAACAAAATCAATGGGTCCGGAGCATAGGGAGTTTCTCATATGACACAAAATGGTTGAAGCTCCTGTTCAAAAATCATGCTCCGAAATCAACTTCTGTCACCTCAGTGAAACATTTTGGGATGGTACCTAAAGTTTAAAGCAGAAATTGGGGCACTTTTGGAATTTTCATTTTTGACTAAAATGGATGGGTCCGGGGCTTAGGGAATTTCTCATATGCCGCAAAACGGTTGAAGCTCCTGTTCAAAAATCATGCTCCGAAATCAATTTCTGTCACCTCGGTGATACATTTTGGGATGGTAGCTAAACTTTAAAGCAGAAATTGGGGCACTTTTGGTATTTTCATTTTTGACCAAAATCAATGGGTCCGGGGCTTAGGGAATTTCTCATATGCCGCAAAATGGTTGAAGGTCCTGTTTAAAAATCATGCTCCGAAATCAACTTCTGTCACCTCAGTGAAACATTTTGTGATGGTACCTAAAGTTTGAAGCAGAAATTGGGGCACTTTTGGAATTTTCATTTTTGATCAAAATTCATGGGTACGGGACTTAGGGAATTTCTCATATGCCGCAAAACGGTTGAATCTCCTGTTCAAAAATCATGCACCGAAATCAACTTCTGTCACCTCGGTGATACATTTTGGGATGGTACCTAAAGTTTAAAGCAAAAATTGGGGCACTTTTGGAATTTTCATTTTTGACCAAAATCGATGGGTCCAGGGCTTAGGGAACTTCTCATATGCCGCAAATTGGTTGAAGCTCCTGTTCAAAAATCATGCCCTGAAATCAACTTCTGTCACCTCAGTGATACATTTTGGGTTGGTACCTAAAGTTTAAAGCAGAAATTGGGGCACTTTTGGAATTTTCATTTTTGACCAAAATCGATGGGTTCGGGGCTTAGTGAATTTCTCATATGTCGCAAAACGGTTGTTGCTCCTGTACAAAAATCATGCTCCAAAATCAACTTCTGTCACCTCGGTGATACATTTTGGGATGGTACCTAAATTTTAAACCAGAAATTGGGGCACTTTTGGAATTTTCATTTTTGACCAAAATCGATGGGTCTGGGGCTTAGGGAATTTCTCATATGCTGCAAAACGGTTGAAGCTCCTGTTCAAAAATCATGCACCGAAATGAACTTCTGTCACCTCGGTGATGCATTTTGGGATGGTACCTAAAGTTTAAAGCAGAAATTGGGGCACTTTTGGAATTTTCATTTTTGAACAAAATCAATGGGTCCGGGGCATAGGGAGTTTCTCAATATGACACAAAACAGTTGAAGCTCCTGTTCAAAAATCATGATCCAAAATCAACTTCTGTCACCTCGGTGATACATTTTGTGATGGTACCTAAAGTTTAAAGCAGAAATTGGGGCACTTTTGGAATTTTCATTTTTGAACAAAATCAATGGGTTCGGGGCATAGGGAGTTTCTTAATATGACACAAAACAGTTGAAGCTCCTGTTCAAAAATCATGATCCAAAATCAACTTCTGTCACCTCGGTGATACATTTTGGGATGGTACCTAAAGTTTAAAGCAGAAATTGGGGCACTTTTGGAATTTTCATTTTTGATCAAAATTCATGGGTCCGG
The DNA here is from genome assembly GCF_028390025.1 of Pseudophryne corroboree. NCBI lineage: Eukaryota > Metazoa > Chordata > Amphibia > Anura > Myobatrachidae > Pseudophryne > Pseudophryne corroboree. Next base: position 113,265,673 of record NC_086450.1, read on the forward strand.
GCTTAGTGAATTTCTCATATGCCGCAAAACGGTTGTAGCTCCTGTTCAAAAATCATGCTCCAAAATCAACTTCTGTCACCTCGATGATACATTTTGGGATGGTACCTAAAGTTTAAAGCAGAAATTGGGGCACTTTTGGAATTTTCATTTTTGAACAAAATCAATGGGTTCGGGGCATAGGGAGTTTCTCAATATGACACAAAACAGTTGAAGCTCCTGTTCAAAAATCATGATCCAAAATCAACTTCTGTCACCTCGGTGATACATTTTGGGATGGTACCTAAAGTTTAAAGCAGAAATTGGGGCACTTTTGGAATTTTCATTTTTGACCAAAATCGATTGGTCCGGGCTTAGTGAATTTCTCATATGTCGCAAAACGTTTGTAGCTCCTGTTCAAAAATCATGCTCCAAAATCAACTTCTGTCACCTCGGTGATACATTTTGGGATGGTACCTAAATTTTAAAGCAGAAATTGGGGCACTTTTGGAATTTTCATTTTTGACCAAAATCGATGGGTCTGGGGCTTAGGGAATTTCTCATATGCCGAAAAAACGGTTGAAGCTCCTGTTCAAAAATCATGCTCCAAAATCAACTTTTGTCACCTCGGTGATACATTTTGGGATGGTACCTAAAGTTTAAAGCAGAAATTGGGGCACTTTTGGAATTTTCATTTTTGACCAAAATGGATGGGTCCGGGACTTAGGGAATTTCTCATATGCCGCAAAACGGTTGAATCTCCTGTTCAAAAATCATGCACCGAAATCAACTTCTGTCACCTCAGTGATACATTTTGGGATGGTATCTAAAGTTTAAAGCAGAAATTGGGGCACTTTTGGAATTTTCATTTTTGACCAAAATCGATGGGTCTGGGGCTTAGGGAATTTCTCATATGCTGCAAAACGGTTGAAGCTCCTGTTCAAAAATCATGCTCCGAAATGAACTTCTGTCACCTCGGTGATGCATTTTGTGATGGTACCTAAAGTTTAAAGCAGAAATTGGGGCACTTTTGGAATTTTCATTTTTGAACAAAATCAATGGGTCCGGGGCATAGGGAGTTTCTCATATGACACAAAATGGTTGAAGCTCCTGTTCAAAAATCATGCTCCGAAATCAACTTCTGTCACCTCAGTGAAACATTTTGGGATGGTACCTAAAGTTTAAAGCAGAAATTGGGGCACTTTTGGAATTTTCATTTTTGACCAAAATGGATGGGTCCGGGGCTTAGGGAATTTCTCATATGCCGCAAAACGGTTGAAGCTCCTGTTCAAAAATCATGCTCCGAAATGAACTTCTGTCACCTCGGTGATACATTTTGGGATGGTAGCTAAACTTTAAAGCAGAAATTGGGGCACTTTTGGTATTTTCATTTTTGACCAAAATCAATGGGTCCGGGGCTTAGGGAATTTCTCATATGCCGCAAAATGGTTGAAGGTCCTGTTTAAAAATCATGCTCCGAAATCAACTTCTGTCACCTCAGTGAAACATTTTGTGATGGTACCTAAAGTTTAAAGCAGAAATTGGGGCACTTTTGGAATTTTCATTTTTGATCAAAATTCATGGGTACGGGACTTAGGGAATTTCTCATATGCCGCAAAACGGTTGAATCTCCTGTTCAAAAATCATGCACCGAAATCAACTTCTGTCACCTCGGTGATACATTTTGGGATGGTACCTAAAGTTTAAAGCAAAAATTGGGGCACTTTTGGAATTTTCATTTTTGACCAAAATCGATGGGTCCAGGGCTTAGGGAATTTCTCATATGCCGCAAAACGGTTGAAGCTCCTCTTCAAAAATCATGCTCCGAAATCAACTTCTGTCACCTCGGTGATACATTTTGGGATGGTACCTAAAGTTTAAAGCAGAAATTGGGGCACTTTTGGAATTTTCATTTTTGACCAAAGTGGATTTCTCATATGCCGGAAAACGGTTGAAGCTCCTGTTCAAAAATCATGCTCCGAAATCAACTTCTGTCACCTCAGTGATACATTTTGGGATGGTACCTAAATTTTAAACAGAAATTGGAGCACTTTTGGTATTTTCATTTTTGACCAAAATCGATGGGTCTGGGGCTTAGGGAACTTCTCATATGCCGCAAATTGGTTGAAGCTCCTGTTCAAAAATCATGCCCTGAAATCAACTTCTGTCACCTCGGTGATACATTTTGGGACGGTACCTAAAGTTTAAAGCAGAAATTGGGGCACTTTTGGAATTTTCATTTTTGACCAAAATGGATTGGTCCGGGACTTAGGGAATTTCTCATATGCCGCAAAACGGTTGAATCTCCTGTTCAAAAATCATGCACCGAAATCAACTTCTGTCACCTCAGTGATACATTTTGGGTTGGTACCTAAAGTTTAAAGCAGAAATTGGGGCACTTTTGGAATTTTCATTTTTGACCAAAATCGATGGGTCTGGGGCTTAGGGAGTTTCTCATATGCCGCAAAACGGTTGAAGCTCCTGTTCAAAAATCATGCTCCGAAATCAATTTCTGTCACCTCGGTGATACATTTTGGGATGGTAGCTAAACTTTAAAGCAGAAATTGGGGCACTTTTGGAATTTTCATTTTTGACCAAAATCAATGGGTCCGGGGCTTAGGGAATTTCTCATATGCCGCAAAATGGTTGAAGGTCCTGTTTAAAAATCATGCTCCGAAATCAACTTCTGTCACCTCAGTGAAACATTTTGTGATGGTACCTAAAGTTTAAAGCAGAAATTGGGGCACTTTTGGAATTTTCATTTTTGATCAAAATTCATGGGTACGGGACTTAGGCAATTTCTCATAAGCCGCAAAACGTTTGAATCTCCAGTTCAAAAATCATGCTCCGAAATCAACTTCTGTCACCTCGGTGATACATTTTGGGATGGTAGCTAAATTTTAAAGCAGAAATTGGGGCACTTTTGGAATTTTCATTTTTGACCAAAATCAATGGTTCCGGGGCTAGGGAATTTCTCATATGCCGCAAAACGGTTGAAGGTCCTGTTCAAAAATCATGCTCCGAAATCAACTTCTTTCACCTCAGTGATACATTTTGGGATGGTACCTAAAGTTTAAAGCAGAAATTGGGGCACTTTTGGAATTTTCATTTATGACCAAAGTGGATTTCTCATATGCCGGAAAACGGTTGAAGCTCCTGTTCAAAAATCATGCTCCGAAATCAACTTCTGTCACCTCAGTGATACATTTTGGGATGGTACCTAAATTTTAAACAGAAATTGGAGCACTTTTGGTATTTTCATTTTTGACCAAAATCGATGGGTCTGGGGCTTAGGGAACTTCTCATATGCCGCAAATTGGTTGAAGCTCCTGTTCAAAAATCATGCCCTGAAATCAACTTCTGTCACCTCAGTGATACATTTTGGGATGGTACCTACATTTTAAAGCAGAAATTGGGGCACTTTTAAAATGTTCATTTTTGACCAAAATCGATGGGTCTGGGGCTTAGGGAATTTCTCATATGCTGCAAAACGGTTGAAGCTCCTGTTCAAAAATCATGCACCGAAATCAACTTCTGTCACCTCAGTGATACATTTTGGGATGGTACCTAAATTTTAAAGCAGAAATTGGGGCACTTTTGGAATTTTCATTTTTGACCAAAATCGATGGGTCTGGGGCTTAGGGAATTTCTCATATGCTGCAAAACGGTTGAAGCTCCTGTTCAAAAATCATGCACCGAAATCAACTTCTGTCACCTCAGTGATACATTTTGGGATGGTATCTAAAGTTTAAAGCAGAAATTGGGGCACTTTTGGAATTTTCATTTTTGACAAAAATCGATGGGTCTGGGGCTTAGGGAATTTCTCATATGCTGCAAAACGGTTGAAGCTCCTGTTCAAAAATCATGCTCCGAAATGAACTTCTGTCACCTCGGTGATGCATTTTGTGATGGTACCTAAAGTTTAAAGCAGAAATTGGGGCACTTTTGGAATTTTCATTTTTGAACAAAATCAATGGGTCCGGAGCATAGGGAGTTTCTCATATGACACAAAATGGTTGAAGCTCCTGTTCAAAAATCATGCTCCGAAATCAACTTCTGTCACCTCAGTGAAACATTTTGGGATGGTACCTAAAGTTTAAAGCAGAAATTGGGGCACTTTTGGAATTTTCATTTTTGACTAAAATGGATGGGTCCGGGGCTTAGGGAATTTCTCATATGCCGCAAAACGGTTGAAGCTCCTGTTCAAAAATCATGCTCCGAAATCAATTTCTGTCACCTCGGTGATACATTTTGGGATGGTAGCTAAACTTTAAAGCAGAAATTGGGGCACTTTTGGTATTTTCATTTTTGACCAAAATCAATGGGTCCGGGGCTTAGGGAATTTCTCATATGCCGCAAAATGGTTGAAGGTCCTGTTTAAAAATCATGCTCCGAAATCAACTTCTGTCACCTCAGTGAAACATTTTGTGATGGTACCTAAAGTTTGAAGCAGAAATTGGGGCACTTTTGGAATTTTCATTTTTGATCAAAATTCATGGGTACGGGACTTAGGGAATTTCTCATATGCCGCAAAACGGTTGAATCTCCTGTTCAAAAATCATGCACCGAAATCAACTTCTGTCACCTCGGTGATACATTTTGGGATGGTACCTAAAGTTTAAAGCAAAAATTGGGGCACTTTTGGAATTTTCATTTTTGACCAAAATCGATGGGTCCAGGGCTTAGGGAATTTCTCATATGCCGCAAAACGGTTGAAGCTCCTCTTCAAAAATCATGCTCCGAAATCAACTTCTGTCACCTCGGTGATACATTTTGGGATGGTACCTAAAGTTTAAAGCAGAAATTGGGGCACTTTTGGAATTTTCATTTTTGACCAAAGTGGATTTCTCATATGCCGGAAAACGGTTGAAGCTCCTGTTCAAAAATCATGCTCCGAAATCAACTTCTGTCACCTCAGTGATACATTTTGGGATGGTACCTAAATTTTAAACAGAAATTGGAGCACTTTTGGTATTTTCATTTTTGACCAAAATCGATGGGTCTGGGGCTTAGGGAACTTCTCATATGCCGCAAATTGGTTGAAGCTCCTGTTCAAAAATCATGCCCTGAAATCAACTTCTGTCACCTCGGTGATACATTTTGGGACGGTACCTAAAGTTTAAAGCAGAAATTGGGGCACTTTTGGAATTTTCATTTTTGACCAAAATGGATGGGTCTGGGACTTAGGGAATTTCTCATATGCCGCAAAACGGTTGAATCTCCTGTTCAAAAATCATGCACCGAAATCAACTTCTGTCACCTCAGTGATACATTTTGGGTTGGTACCTAAAGTTTAAAGCAGAAATTGGGGCACTTTTGGAATTTTCATTTTTGACCAAAATCGATGGGTCCGGGGCTTAGTGAATTTCTCATATGTCGCAAAACGGTTGTTGCTCCTGTTCAAAAATCATGCTCCAAAATCAACTTCTGTCACCTCGGTGATACATTTTGGGATGGAACCTAAATTTTAAAGCAGAAATTGGGGCACTTTTGGAATTTTCATTTTTGACCAAAATCGATGGGTCTGGGGCTTAGGGAGTTTCTCATATGCCGCAAAACGGTTGAAGCTCCTGTTCAAAAATCATGCTCCGAAATCAATTTCTGTCACCTCGGTGATACATTTTGGGATGGATCCTAAACTTTAAAGCAGAAATTGGGGCACTTTTGGAATTTTCATTTTTGACCAAAATCAATGGGTCCGGGGCTTAGGGAATTTCTCATATGCCGCAAAATGGTTGAAGGTCCTGTTTAAAAATCATGCTCCGAAATCAACTTCTGTCACCTCAGTGAAACATTTTGTGATGGTACCTAAAGTTTAAAGCAGAAATTGGGGCACTTTTGGAATTTTCATTTTTGATCAAAATTCATGGGTACGGGACTTAGGCAATTTCTCATATGCCGCAAAACGTTTGAATCTCCTGTTCAAAAATCATGCTCCGAAATCAACTTCTGTCACCTCGGTGATACATTTTGGGATGGTAGCTAAATTTTAAAGCAGAAATTGGGGCACTTTTGGAATTTTCATTTTTGACCAAAATCGATGGGTCCGGGCTTAGTGAATTTCTCATATGTCGCAAAACGGTTGTAGCTCCTGTTCAAAAATCATGCTCCGAAATGAACTTCTGTCACCTCGGTGATGCATTTTGGGATGGATCCTAAAGTTTAAAGCAGAAATTGGGGCACTTTTGGAATTTTCATTTTTGACCAAAATCGATGGGTCTGGGGCTTAGGGAATTTCTCATACGCTGCAAAACGGTTGAAGCTCCTGTTCAAAAATCATGCACCGAAATCAGCTTCTGTCACCTCAGTGATACATTTTGGGATGGTACCTAAATTTTAAAGCAGAAATTGGGGCACTTTTGGAATTTTCATTTTTGACCAAAATCGATGGGTCTGGGGCTTAGGGAATTTCTCATATGCTGCAAAACGGTTGAAGCTCCTGTTCAAAAATCATGCTCCGAAATGAACTTCTGTCACCTCGGTGATGCATTTTGGGATGGATCCTAAAGTTTAAAGCAGAAATTGGGGCACTTTTGGAATTTTCATTTTTGACCAAAATCGATGGGTCTGGGGCTTAGGGAATTTCTCATATGCTGCAAAACGGTTGAAGCTCCTGTTCAAAAATCATGCTCCGAAATCAACTTCTTTCACCTCAGTGATACATTTTGGGATGGTACCTAAAGTTTAAAGCAGAAATTGGGGCACTTTTGGAATTTTCATTTATGACCAAAGTGGATTTCTCATATGCCGGAAAACGGTTGAAGCTCCTGTTCAAAAATCATGCTCCGAAATCAACTTCTGTCACCTCAGTGATACATTTTGGGATGGTACCTAAATTTTAAACAGAAATTGGAGCACTTTTGGTATTTTCATTTTTGACCAAAATCGATGGGTCTGGGGCTTAGGGAACTTCTCATATGCAGCAAATTGGTTGAAGCTCCTGTTCAAAAATCATGCCCTGAAATCAACTTCTGTCACCTCAATGATATATTTTGGGATGGTACCTACATTTTAAAGCAGAAATTGGGGCACTTTTAAAATGTTCATTTTTGACCAAAATCGATGGGTCTGGGGCTTAGGGAATTTCTCATATGCTGCAAAACGGTTGAAGCTCCTGTTCAAAAATCATGCACCGAAATCAACTTCTGTCACCTCAGTGATACATTTTGGGATGGTACCTAAATTTTAAAGCAGAAATTGGGGCACTTTTGGAATTTTCATTTTTGACCAAAATCGATGGGTCTGGGGCTTAGGGAATTTCTCATATGCTGCACAACGGTTGAAGCTCCTGTTCAAAAATCATGCACCGAAATCAACTTCTGTCACCTCAGTGATACATTTTGGGATGGTACCTAAATTTTAAAGCAGAAATTGGGGCACTTTTGGAATTTTCATTTTTGACCAAAATCGATGGGTCTGGGGCTTAGGGAATTTCTCATATGCTGCAAAACGGTTGAAGCTCCTGTTCAAAAATCATGCTCCGAAATGAACTTCTGTCACCTCGGTGATGCATTTTGGGATGGATCCTAAAGTTTAAAGCAGAAATTGGGGCACTTTTGGAATTTTCATTTTTGAACAAAATCAATGGGTCCGGGGCATAGGGAGTTTCTCAATATGACACAAAACAGTTGAAGCTCCTGTTCAAAAATCATGATCCAAAATCAACTTCTGTCACCTCGGTGATACATTTTGTGATGGTACCTAAAGTTTAAAGCAGAAATTGGGGCACTTTTGGAATTTTCATTTTTGAACAAAATCAATGGGTTCGGGGCATAGGGAGTTTCTCAATATGACACAAGACAGTTGAAGCTCCTGTTCAAAAATCATGATCCAAAATCAACTTCTGTCACCTCGGTGATACATTTTGGGATGGTACCTAAAGTTTAAAGCAGAAATTGGGGCACTTTTGGAATTTTCATTTTTGATCAAAATTCATGGGTCCGGGCTTAGTGAATTTCTCATATGTCGCAAAACGGTTGTAGCTCCTGTTCAAAAATCATGCTCCAAAATCAACTTCTGTCACCTCGGTGATACATTTTGGGATGGTACCTAAAGTTTAAAGCAGAAATTGGGGCACTTTTGGAATTTTCATTTTTGACCAAAATCGATGGGTCCGGGCTTAGTGAATTTCTCATATGTCGCAAAACGGTTGTAGCTCCTGTTCAAAAATCATGCTCCAAAATCAACTTCTGTCACCTCGGTGATACATTTTGGGATGGTACCTAAATTTTAAAGCAGAAATTGGGGCACTTTTGGAATTTTCATTTTTGACCAAAATCGATGGGTCTGGGGCTTAGGGAATTTCTCATATGCCAAAAAAACGGTTGAAGCTCCTGTTCAAAAATCATGCTCCAAAATCAACTTTTGTCACCTCGGTGATACATTTTGGGATGGTACCTAAAGTTTAAAGCAGAAATTGGGGTACTTTTGCAATTTTCATTTTTGACCAAAATGGATGGGTCCGGGACTTAGGGAATTTCTCATATGCCGCAAAACGGTTGAATCTCCTGTTCAAAAATCATGCACCGAAATCAACTTCTGTCACCTCAGTGATACATTTTGGGATGGTACCTAAAGTTTAAAGCAGAAATTGGGGCACTTTTGGAATTTTCATTTTTGACCAAAATCGATTGGTCTGGGGCTTAGGGAATTTCTCATCTGCTGCAAAACGGTTGAAGCTCCTGTTCAAAAATCATGCTCCGAAATGAACTTCTGTCACCTCGGTGATGCATTTTGTGATGGTACCTAAAGTTTAAAGCAGAAATTGGGGCACTTTTGGAATTTTCATTTTTGAACAAAATCAATGGGTCCGGGGCATAGGGAGTTTCTCATATGACACATAATGGTTGAAGCTCCTGTTCAAAAATCATGCTCCGAAATCAACTTCTGTCACCTCAGTGAAACAGTTTGGGATGGTACCTAAAGTTTAAAGCAGAAATTGGGGCACTTTTGGAATTTTCATTTTTGACCAAAATGGATGGGTCCGGGGCTTAGGGAATTTCTCATATGCCGCAAATCGGTTGAAGCTCCTGTTCAAAAATCATGCTCCGAAATCAATTTCTGTCACCTCGGTGATACATTTTGGGATGGTAGCTAAACTTTAAAGCAGAAATTGGGGCACTTTTGGTATTTTCATTTATGACCAAAGTGGATTTCTCATATGCCGGAAAACGGTTGAAGCTCCTGTTCAAAAATCATGCTCCGAAATCAACTTCTGTCACCTCAGTGATACATTTTGGGATGGTACCTAAATTTTAAACAGAAATTGGAGCACTTTTGGTATTTTCATTTTTGACCAAAATCGATGGGTTTGGGGCTTAGGGAACTTCTCATATGCCGCAAATTGGTTGAAGCTCCTGTTCAAAAATCATGCCCTGAAATCAACTTCTGTCACCTCAGTGATACATTTTGGGATGGTACCTACATTTTAAAGCAGAAATTGGGGCACTTTTAAAATTTTCATTTTTGACCAAAATCGATGGGTCTGGGGCTTAGGGAATTTCTCATATGCTGCAAAACGGTTGAAGCTCCTGTTCAAAAATCATGCCCTGAAATCAACTTCTGTCACCTCAGTGATACATTTTGGGATGGTACCTAAATTTTAAAGCAGAAATTGGGGCACTTTTGGAATTTTCATTTTTGACCAAAATCGATGGGTCTGGGGCTTAGGGAATTTCTCATATGCTGCAAAACGGTTGAAGCTCCTGTTCAAAAATCATGCTCCGAAATTAACTTCTGTCACCTCGGTGATGCATTTTGGGATGGATCCTAAAGTTTAAAGCAGAAATTGGGGCACTTTTGGAATTTTCATTTTTGAACAAAATCAATGGGTCTGGGGCATAGGGAGTTTCTCAATATGACACAAAACAGTTGAAGCTCCTGTTCAAAAATCATGATCCAAAATCAACTTCTGTCACCTCGGTGATACATTTTGTGATGGTACCTAAAGTTTAAAGCAGAAATTGGGGCACTTTTGGAATTTTCATTTTTGAACAAAATCAATGGGTTCGGGGCATAGGGAGTTTCTCAATATGACACAAAACAGTTGAAGCTCCTGTTCAAAAATCATGATCCAAAATCAACTTCTGTCACCTCGGTGATACATTTTGGGATGGTACCTAAAGTTTAAAGCAGAAATTGGGGCACTTTTGGAATTTTCATTTTTGATCAAAATCAATGGGTTCGGGGCATAGGGAGTTTCTCAATATGACACAAAACAGTTGAAGCTCCTGTTCAAAAATCATGATCCAAAATCAACTTCTGTCACCTCGGTGATACATTTTGGGATGGTACCTAAAGTTTAAAGCAGAAATTGGGGCACTTTTGGAATTTTCATTTTTGACCAAAATCGATGGGTCCGGGCTTAGTGAATTTCTCATATGTCGCAAAACGGTTGTAGCTCCTGTTCAAAAATCATGCCCTGAAATCAACTTCTGTCACCTCAGTGATACATTTTGGGATGGTACCTAAATTTTAAAGCAGAAATTGGGGCACTTTTGGAATTTTCATTTTTGACCAAAATCGATGGGTCCGGGCTTAGTGAATTTCTCATATGTCGCAAAACGGTTGTAGCTCCTGTTCAAAAATCATGCTCCAAAATCAACTTCTGTCACCTCGGTGATACATTTTGGGATGGTACCTAAATTTTAAAGCAGAAATTGGGGCACTTTTGGAATTTTCATTTTTGACCAAAATCGATGGGTCTGGGGCTTAGGGAATTTCTCATATGCCGAAAAAACGGTTGAAGCTCCTGTTCAAAAATCATGCTCCAAAATCAACTTTTGTCACCTCGGTGATACATTTTGGGATGGTACCTAAAGTTTAAAGCAGAAATTGGGGCACTTTTGGAATTTTCATTTTTGAACAAAATCAATGGGTCCGGGGCATAGGGAGTTTCTCATATGACACAAAATGGTTGAAGCTCCTGTTCAAAAATCATGCTCCGAAATCAACTTCTGTCACCTCAGTGAAACATTTTGGGATGGTACCTAAAGTTTAAAGCAGAAATTGGGGCACTTTTGGAATTTTCATTTTTGACCAAAATGGATGGGTCCGGGGCTTAGGGAATTTCTCATATGCCGCAAATCGGTTGAAGCTCCTGTTCAAAAATCATGCTCCGAAATCAATTTCTGTCACCTCGGTGATACATTTTGTGATGGTAGCTAAACTTTAAAGCAGAAATTGGGGCACTTTTGGTATTTTCATTTATGACCAAAGTGGATTTCTCATATGCCGGAAAACGGTTGAAGCTCCTGTTCAAAAATCATGCTCCGAAATCAACTTCTGTCACCTCAGTGATACATTTTGGGATGGTACCTAAATTTTAAACAGAAATTGGAGCACTTTTGGTATTTTCATTTTTGACCAAAATCGATGGGTCTGGGGCTTAGGGAACTTCTCATATGCCGCAAATTGGTTGAAGCTCCTGTTCAAAAATCATGCCCTGAAATCAACTTCTGTCACCTCAGTGATACATTTTGGGATGGTACCTACATTTTAAAGCAGAAATTGGGGCACTTTTAAAATTTTCATTTTTGACCAAAATCGATGGGTCTGGGGCTTAGGGAATTTCTCATATGCTGCAAAACGGTTGAAGCTCCTGTTCAAAAATCATGCCCTGAAATCAACTTCTGTCACCTCAGTGATACATTTTGGGATGGTACCTAAATTTTAAAGCAGAAATTGGGGCACTTTTGGAATTTTCATTTTTGACCAAAATCGATGGGTCTGGGGCTTAGGGAATTTCTCATATGCTGCAAAACGGTTGAAGCTCCTGTTCAAAAATCATGCCCTGAAATCAACTTCTGTCACCTCAGTGATACATTTTGGGATGGTACCTAAATTTTAAAGCAGAAATTGGGGCACTTTTGGAATTTTCATTTTTGACCAAAATCGATGGGTCTGGGGCTTAGGGAATTTCTCATATGCTGCAAAACGGTTGAAGCTCCTGTTCAAAAATCATGCTCCGAAATGAACTTCTGTCACCTCGGTGATGCATTTTGGGATGGATCCTAAAGTTTAAAGCAGAAATTGGGGCACTTTTGGAATTTTCATTTTTGAACAAAATCAATGGGTCCGGGGCATAGGGAGTTTCTCAATATGACACAAAACAGTTGAAGCTCCTGTTCAAAAATCATGATCCAAAATCAACTTCTGTCACCTCGGTGATATATTTTGTGATGGTACCTAAAGTTTAAAGCAGAAATTGGGGCACTTTTGGAATTTTCATTTTTGAACAAAATCAATGGGTTCGGGGCATAGGGAGTTTCTCAATATGACACAAAACAGTTGAAGCTCCTGTTCAAAAATCATGATCCAAAATCAACTTCTGTCACCTCGGTGATACATTTTGGGATGGTACCTAAAGTTTAAAGCAGAAATTGGGGCACTTTTGGAATTTTCATTTTTGATCAAAATTCATGGGTCCGGGCTTAGTGAATTTCTCATATGTCGCAAAACGGTTGTAGCTCCTGTTCAAAAATCATGCTCCAAAATCAACTTCTGTCACCTCGGTGATACATTTTGGGATGGTACCTAAAGTTTAAAGCAGAAATTGGAGCACTTTTGGAATTTTCATTTTTGAACAAAATCAATGGGTTCGGGGCATAGGGAGTTTCTCAATATGACACAAAACAGTTGAAGCTCCTGTTCAAAAATCATGATCCAAAATCAACTTCTGTCACCTCGGTGATACATTTTGGGATGGTACCTAAAGTTTAAAGCAGAAATTGGGGCACTTTTGGAATTTTCATTTTTGACCAAAATCGATGGGTCCGGGCTTAGTGAATTTCTCATATGTCGCAAAACGGTTGTAGCTCCTGTTCAAAAATCATGCTCCAAAATCAACTTCTGTCACCTCAGTGATACATTTTGGGATGGTACCTAAATTTTAAACAGAAATTGGAGCACTTTTGGTATTTTCATTTTTGACCAAAATCGATGGGTCTGGGGCTTAGGGAACTTCTCATATGCCGCAAATTGGTTGAAGCTCCTGTTCAAAAATCATGCCCTGAAATCAACTTCTGTCACCTCAGTGATACATTTTGGGATGGTACCTACATTTTAAAGCAGAAATTGGGGCACTTTTAAAATTTTCATTTTTGACCAAAATCGATGGGTCTGGGGCTTAGGGAATTTCTCATATGCTGCAAAACGGTTGAAGCTCCTGTTCAAAAATCATGCCCTGAAATCAACTTCTGTCACCTCAGTGATACATTTTGGGATGGTACCTAAAGTTTAAAGCAGAAATTGGGGCACTTTTGGAATTTTCATTTTTGACCAAAATCGATGGGTCTGGGGCTTAGGGAATTTCTCATCTGCTGCAAAACGGTTGAAGCTCCTGTTCAAAAATCATGCTCCGAAATGAACTTCTGTCACCTCGGTGATGCATTTTGTGATGGTACCTAAAGTTTAAAGCAGAAATTGGGGCACTTTTGGAATTTTCATTTTTGAACAAAATCAATGGGTCCGGGGCATAGGGAGTTTCTCATATGATACAAAATGGTTGAAGCTCCTGTTCAAAAATCATGCTCCGAAATCAACTTCTGTCACCTCAGTGAAACATTTTGGGATGGTACCTAAAGTTTAAAGCAGAAATTGGGGCACTTTTGGAATTTTCATTTTTGACCAAAATGGATGGGTCCGGGGCTTAGGGAATTTCTCATATGCCGCAAATCGGTTGAAGCTCCTGTTCAAAAATCATGCTCCGAAATCAATTTCTGTCACCTCGGTGATACATTTTGGGATGGTAGCTAAACTTTAAAGCAGAAATTGGGGCACTTTTGGTATTTTCATTTTTGACCAAAATCAATGGGTCCGGGTCTTAGGGAATTTCTCATATGCCGCAAAATGGTTGAAGGTCCTGTTTAAAAATCATGCTCCGAAATCAACTTCTGTCACCTCAGTGAAACATTTTGTGATGGTACCTAAAGTTTAAAGCAGAAATTGGGGCACTTTTGGAATTTTCATTTTTGATCAAAATTCATGGGTACGGGACTTAGGGAATTTCTCATATGCCGCAAAACGGTTGAATCTCCTGTTCAAAAATCATGCTCCGAAATCAACTTCTGTCACCTCGGTGATACATTTTGGGATGGTACCTAAAGTTTAAAGCAGAAATTGGGGCACTTTTGGAATTTTCATTTTTGACCAAAATCGATGGGTCCAGGGCTTAGGGAATTTCTCATATGCCGCAAAACGGTTGAAGCTCCTGTTCAAAAATCATGCTCCGAAATCAACTTCTGTCACCTCGGTGATACATTTTGGGATGGTAGCTAAATTTTAAAGCAGAAATTGGGGCACTTTTGGAATTTTCATTTTTGACCAAAATCAATGGATCCGGGGCTTAGGGAATTTCTCATATGCCGCAAAACGGTTGAAGGTCCTGTTCAAAAATCATGCTCCGAAATCAACTTCTTTCACCTCAGTGATACATTTTGGGATGGTACCTAAAGTTTAAAGCAGAAATTGGGGCACTTTTGGAATTTTCATTTATGACCAAAGTGGATTTCTCATATGCCGGAAAACGGTTGAAGCTCCTGTTCAAAAATCATGCTCCGAAATCAACTTCTGTCACCTCAGTGATACATTTTGGGATGGTACCTAAATTTTAAACAGAAATTGGAGCACTTTTGGTATTTTCATTTTTGACCAAAATCGATGGGTCTGGGGCTTAGGGAACTTCTCATATGCCGCAAATTGGTTGAAGCTCCTGTTCAAAAATCATGCCCTGAAATCAACTTCTGTCACCTCAGTGATACATTTTGGGATGGTACCTAAATTTTAAAGCAGAAATTGGGGCACTTTTGGAATTTTCATTTTTGACCAAAATCAATGGGTCCGGGCTTAGTGAATTTCTCATATGTCGCAAAACGGTTGTAGCTCCTGTTCAAAAATCATGCTCCAAAATCAACTTCTGTCACCTCGGTGATACATTTTGGGATGGTACCTAAATTTTAAAGCAGAAATTGGGGCACTTTTGGAATTTTCATTTTTGACCAAAATCGATGGGTCTGGGGCTTAGGGAATTTCTCATATGCCGAAAAAACGGTTGAAGCTCCTGTTCAAAAATCATGCTCCAAAATCAACTTTTGTCACCTCGGTGATACATTTTGGGATGGTACCTAAAGTTTAAAGCAGAAATTGGGGTACTTTTGGAATTTTCATTTTTGACCAAAATGGATGGGTCCGGGACTTAGGGAATTTCTCATATGCCGCAAAACGGTTAAATCTCCTGTTCAAAAATCATGCACCGAAATCAACTTCTGTCACCTCAGTGATACATTTTGGGATGGTACCTAAAGTTTAAAGCAGAAATTGGGGCACTTTTGGAATTTTCATTTTTGACCAAAATCGATGGGTCTGGGGCTTAGGGAATTTCTCATCTGCTGCAAAACGGTTGAAGCTCCTGTTCAAAAATCATGCTCCGAAATGAACTTCTGTCACCTCGGTGATGCATTTTGTGATGGTACCTAAAGTTTAAAGCAGAAATTGGGGCACTTTTGGAATTTTCATTTTTGACCAAAATGGATGGGTCCGGGGCATAGGGAGTTTCTCATATGACACAAAATGGTTGAAGCTCCTGTTCCAAAAATCATGCTCCGAAATCAACTTCTGTCACCTCAGTGAAACATTTTGGGATGGTACCTAAAGTTTAAAGCAGAAATTGGGGCACTTTTGGAATTTTCATTTTTGACCAAAATGGATGGGTCCGGAGCATAGGGAATTTCTCATATGCCGCAAATCGGTTGAAGCTCCAGTTCAAAAATCATGCTCCGAAATCAATTTCTGTCACCTCGGTGATACATTTTGGGATGGTAGCTAAACTTTAAAGCAGAAATTGGGGCACTTTTGGTATTTTCATTTTTGACCAAAATCAATGGGTCCGGGGCTTAGGGAATTTCTCATATGCCGCAAAATGGTTGAAGGTCCTGTTTAAAAATCATGCTCCGAAATCAACTTCTGTCACCTCAGTGAAACATTTTGTGATGGTACCTAAAGTTTAAAGCAGAAATTGGGGCACTTTTGGAATTTTCATTTTTGATCAAAATTCATGGGTACGGGACTTAGGGAATTTCTCATATGCCGCAAAACGGTTGAATCTCCTGTTCAAAAATCATGCTCCGAAATCAACTTCTGTCACCTCGGTGATACATTTTGGGATGGTACCTAAAGTTTAAAGCAGAAATTGGGGCACTTTTGGAATTTTTGACCAAAATCGATGGGTCCAGGGCTTAGGGAATTTCTCATATGCCGCAAAACGGTTGAAGCTCCTGTTCAAAAATCATGCTCCGAAATCAACTTCTGTCACCTCGGTGATACATTTTGGGATGGTAGCTAAATTTTAAAGCAGAAATTGGGGCACTTTTGGAATTTTCATTTTTGACCAAAATCAATGGATCCGGGGCTTAGGGAATTTCTCATATGCCGCAAAACGGTTGAAGGTCCTGTTCAAAAATCATGCTCCGAAATCAACTTCTTTCACCTCAGTGATACATTTTGGGATGGTACCTACATTTTAAACAGAAATTGGAGCACTTTTGGTATTTTCATTTTTGACCAAAATCGATGGGTCCAGGGCTTAGGGAACTTCTCATATGCCGCAAATTGGCTGAAGCTCCTGTTCAAAAATCATGCCCTGAAATCAACTTCTGTCACCTCAGTGATACATTTTGGGATGGTACCTAAATTTTAAAGCAGAAATTGGGGCACTTTTGGAATTTTCATTTTTGACCAAAATCGATGGGTCTGGGGCTTAGGGAATTTCTCATATGCTGCAAAACGGTTGAAGCTCCTGTTCAAAAATCATGCACCGAAATCAACTTCTGTCACCTCAGTGATACATTTTGGGATGGTACCTAAATTTTAAAGCAGAAATTGGGGCACTTTTGGAATTTTCATTTTTGACCAAAACCGATGGGTCTGGGGCTTAGGGAATTTCTCATATGCTGCAAAACGGTTGAAGCTCCTGTTCAAAATTCATGCTCCGAAATGAACTTCTGTCACCTCGGTGATGCATTTTGGGATGGATCCTAAAGTTTAAAGCAGAAATTGGGGCACTTTTGGAATTTTCATTTTTGACCAAAATCGATGGGTCTGGGGCTTAGGGAATTTCTCATATGCTGCAAAACGGTTGAAGCTCCTGTTCAAAAATCATGCACCGAAATCAACTTCTGTCACCTCAGTGATACATTTTGGGAAGGTACCTAAATTTTAAAGCAGAAATTGGGGCACTTTTGGAATTTTCATTTTTGACCAAAATCGATGGGTCTGGGGCTTAGGGAATTTCTCATCTGCTGCAAAACGGTTGAAGCTCCTGTTCAAAAATCATGCTCCGAAATGAACTTCTGTCACCTCGGTGATGCATTTTGTGATGGTACCTAAAGTTTAAAGCAGAAATTGGGGCACTTTTGGAATTTTCATTTTTGAACAAAATCAATGGGTCCGGGGCATAGGGAGTTTCTCATATGACACAAAATGGTTGAAGCTCCTGTTCAAAAATCATGCTCCGAAGTCAACTTCTGTCACCTCAGTGAAACATTTTGGGATGGTACCTAAAGTTTAAAGCAGAAATTGGGGCACTTTTGGAATTTTCATTTTTGACCAAAATGGATGGGTCCGGGGCTTAGGGAATTTCTCATATGCCGCAAATCGGTTGAAGCTCCTGTTCAAAAATCATGCTCCGAAATCAATTTCTGTCACCTCGGTGATACATTTTGGGATGGTAGCTAAACTTTAAAGCAGAAATTGGGGCACTTTTGGTATTTTCATTTATGACCAAAGTGGATTTCTCATATGCCGGAAAACGGTTGAAGCTCCTGTTCAAAAATCATGCTCCGAAATCAACTTCTGTCACCTCAGTGATACATTTTGGGATGGTACCTAAATTTTAAACAGAAATTGGAGCACTTTTGGTATTTTCATTTTTGACCAAAATCGATGGGTCTGGGGCTTAGGGAACTTCTCATATGCCGCAAATTGGTTGAAGCTCCTGTTCAAAAATCATGCCCTGAAATCAACTTCTGTCACCTCAGTGATACATTTTGGGATGGTACCTACATTTTAAAGCAGAAATTGGGGCACTTTTAAAATTTTCATTTTTGACCAAAATCGATGGGTCTGGGGCTTAGGGAATTTCTCATATGCTGCAAAACGGTTGAAGCTCCTGTTCAAAAATCATGCCCTGAAATCAACTTCTGTCACCTCAGTGATACATTTTGGGATGGTACCTAAATTTTAAAGCAGAAATTGGGGCACTTTTGGAATTTTCATTTTTGACCAAAATCGATGGGTCTGGGGCTTAGGGAATTTCTCATATGCTGCAAAACGGTTGAAGCTCCTGTTCAAAAATCATGCACCGAAATCAACTTCTGTCACCTCAGTGATACATTTTGGGATGGTACCTAAATTTTAAAGCAGAAATTGGGGCACTTTTGGAATTTTCATTTTTGACCAAAATCGATGGGTCTGGGGCTTAGGGAATTTCTCATATGCTGCAAAACGGTTGAAGCTCCTGTTCAAAAATCATGCTCCGAAATGAACTTCTGTCACCTCGGTGATGCATTTTGGGATGGATCCTAAAGTTTAAAGCAGAAATTGGGGCACTTTTGGAATTTTCATTTTTGAACAAAATCAATGGGTCTGGGGCATAGGGAGTTTCTCAATATGACACAAAACAGTTGAAGCTCCTGTTCAAAAATCATGATCCAAAATCAACTTCTGTCACCTCGGTGATACATTTTGGGATGGTACCTAAAGTTTAAAGCAGAAATTGGGGCACTTTTGGAATTTTCATTTTTGATCAAAATTCATGGGTCCGGGCTTAGTGAATTTCTCATATGTCGCAAAACGGTTGTAGCTCCTGTTCAAAAATCATGCTCCAAAATCAACTTCTGTCACCTCGGTGATACATTTTGGGATGGTACCTAAAGTTTAAAGCAGAAATTGGGGCACTTTTGGAATTTTCATTTTTAAACAAAATCAATGGGTTCGGGGCATAGGGAGTTTCTCAATATGACACAAAACAGTTGAAGCTCCTGTTCAAAAATCATGATCCAAAATCAACTTCTGTCACCTCGGTGATACATTTTGGGATGGTACCTAAAGTTTAAAGCAGAAATTGGGGCACTTTTGGAATTTTCATTTTTGACCAAAATCGATGGGTCCGGGCTTAGTGAATTTCTCATATGTCGCAAAACGGTTGTAGCTCCTGTTCAAAAATCATGCTCCAAAATCAACTTCTGTCACCTCGGTGATACATTTTGGGATGGTACCTAAATTTTAAAGCAGAAATTGGGGCACTTTTGGAATTTTCATTTTTGACCAAAATCGATGGGTCTGGGGCTTAGGGAATTTCTCATATGCCGTAAAAACGGTTGAAGCTCCTGTTCAAAAATCATGCTCCAAAATCAACTTTCGTCACCTCGGTGATACATTTTGGGATGGTACCTAAAGTTTAAAGCAGAAATTGTGGTACTTTTGGAATTTTCATTTTTGACCAAAATGGATGGGTCCGGGACTTAGGGAATTTCTCATATGCCGCAAAACGGTTGAATCTCCTGTTCAAAAATCATGCACCGAAATCAACTTCTGTCACCTCAGTGATACATTTTGGGATGGTACCTAAAGTTTAAAGCAGAAATTGGGGCACTTTTGGAATTTTCATTTTTGACCAAAATCGATGGGTCTGGGGCTTAGGGAATTTCTCATCTGCTGCAAAACGGTTGAAGCTCCTGTTCAAAAATCATGCTCCGAAATTAACTTCTGTCACCTCGGTGATGCATTTTGTGATGGTACCTAAAGTTTAAAGCAGAAATTGGGGCACTTTTGGAATTTTCATTTTTGAACAAAATCAATGGGTCCGGGGCATAGGGAGTTTCTCATATGATACAAAATGGTTGAAGCTCCTGTTCAAAAATCATGCTCCGAAATCAACTTCTGTCACCTCAGTGAAACATTTTGGGATGGTACCTAAAGTTTAAAGCAGAAATTGGGGCACTTTTGGAATTTTCATTTTTGACCAAAATGGATGGGTCCGGGGCTTAGGGAATTTCTCATATGCCGCAAATCGGTTGAAGCTCCTGTTCAAAAATCATGCTCCGAAATCAATTTCTGTCACCTCGGTGATACATTTTGGGATGGTAGCTAAACTTTAAAGCAGAAATTGGGGCACTTTTGGTATTTTCATTTTTGACCAAAATCAATGGGTCCGGGGCTTAGGGAATTTCTCATATGCCGCAAAATGGTTGAAGGTCCTGTTTAAAAATCATGCTCCGAAATCAACTTCTGTCACCTCAGTGAAACATTTTGTGATGGTACCTAAAGTTTAAAGCAGAAATTGGGGCACTTTTGGAATTTTCATTTTTGATCAAAATTCATGGGTACGGGACTTAGGGAATTTCTCATATGCCGCAAAACGGTTGAATCTCCTGTTCAAAAATCATGCTCCGAAATCAACTTCTGTCACCTCGGTGATACATTTTGGGATGGTACCTAAAGTTTAAAGCAGAAATTGGGGCACTTTTGGAATTTTCATTTTTGACCAAAATCGATGGGTCCAGGGCTTAGGGAATTTCTCATATGCCGCAAAACGGTTGAAGCTCCTGTTCAAAAATCATGCTCCGAAATCAACTTCTGTCACCTCGGTGATACATTTTGGGATGGTAGCTAAATTTTAAAGCAGAAATTGGGGCACTTTTGGAATTTTCATTTTTGACCAAAATCAGTGGATCCGGGGCTTAGGGAATTTCTCATATGCCGCAAAACGGTTGAAGGTCCTGTTCAAAAATCATGCTCCGAAATCAACTTCTTTCACCTCAGTGATACATTTTGGGATGGTACCTAAAGTTTAAAGCAGAAATTGGGGCACTTTTGGAATTTTCATTTATGACCAAAGTGGATTTCTCATATGCCGGAAAACGGTTGAAGCTCCTGTTCAAAAATCATGCTCCGAAATCAACTTCTGTCACCTCAGTGATACATTTTGGGATGGTACCTAAATTTTAAACAGAAATTGGAGCACTTTTGGTATTTTCATTTTTGACCAAAATCGATGGGTCTGGGGCTTAGGGAACTTCTCATATGCCGCAAATTGGTTGAAGCTCCTGTTCAAAAATCATGCCCTGAAATCAACTTCTGTCACCTCAGTGATACATTTTGGGATGGTACCTAAATTTTAAAGCAGAAATTGGGGCACTTTTGGAATTTTCATTTTTGACCAAAATCGATGGGTCCGGGCTTAGTGAATTTCTCATATGTCGCAAAACGGTTGTAGCTCCTGTTCAAAAATCATGCTCCAAAATCAACTTCTGTCACCTCGGTGATACATTTTGGGATGGTACCTAAATTTTAAAGCAGAAATTGGGGCACTTTTGGAATTTTCATTTTTGACCAAAATCGATGGGTCTGGGGCTTAGGGAATTTCTCATATGCCGAAAAAACGGTTGAAGCTCCTGTTCAAAAATCATGCTCCAAAATCAACTTTTGTCACCTCGGTGATACATTTTGGGATGGTACCTAAAGTTTAAAGCAGAAATTGGGGTACTTTTGGAATTTTCATTTTTGACCAAAATGGATGGGTCCGGGACTTAGGGAATTTCTCATATGCCGCAAAACGGTTGAATCTCCTGTTCAAAAATCATGCACCGAAATCAACTTCTGTCACCTCAGTGATACATTTTGGGATGGTACCTAAAGTTTAAAGCAGAAATTGGGGCACTTTTGGAATTTTCATTTTTGACCAAAATCGATGGGTCTGGGGCTTAGGGAATTTCTCATCTGCTGCAAAACGGTTGAAGCTCCTGTTCAAAAATCATGCTCCGAAATGAACTTCTGTCACCTCGGTGATGCATTTTGTGATGGTACCTAAAGTTTAAAGCAGAAATTGGGGCACTTTTGGAATTTTCATTTTTGAACAAAATCAATGGGTCCGGGGCATAGGGAGTTTCTCATATGACACAAAATGGTTGAAGCTCCTGTTCAAAAATCATGCTCCGAAATCAACTTCTGTCACCTCAGTGAAACATTTTGGGATGGTACCTAAAGTTTAAAGCAGAAATTGGGGCACTTTTGGAATTTTCATTTTTGACCAAAATGGATGGGTCCGGGGCTTAGGGAATTTCTCATATGCCGCAAATCGGTTGAAGCTCCTGTTCAAAAATCATGCTCCGAAATCAATTTCTGTCACCTCGGTGATACATTTTGGGATGGTACAGATGTAGCCACCTTTATCTTGAGTGGCCGCGGCGGTTGGCCCGTTCGACCATACGCAGCGTACTGTGGCGTAGCGAGGCGCGCCTAGCCACAGAGAGGCTATCTAATCGCACGGAGACAGACATTTGACGTTTGGCGTTACCTTTACGTGTAATACCTGCGATCAGCCACCAGATGTCGCTTTTTACAATCACCACTGCGCATGCGTGTGGTCTCCCGTAAAATACAATACTGACATACATAATAAGGACTACTTTACTAAGGCGTCTCATTACGCTGCATACAGCAAATACTGTACTCATTACGCTGCATTATTTAATACAGTACTGTACAGTATATACAGTACGACACCGACGCAAATACAGTAGTACAGCATACAGTATATGATCCATCTACAATACTTTATGAATACTGTATGTGAGCGTGCAAGTCCCGCAGACAAAACACAGTACTGTAAAACCAGTAGTGTACACTGTCGCAAATGGATGTGTGTTACAAGTTCACTATTGCCTCTCAAGATTAGGAATTTTCTACAGTGTTATCGTCCTAATCCCGTAGCCATTACAGCATAATCAAAACCAACGGATTTATACATTTGTCTGCGGCGAAGTGGTGAAGTGTTTCGCTTCCTATACTCAGAGTCCAGGGTTCGATTCCTTAAGTACTGTACGAATGCATGTTACTGTAGTTTTTTTCAGACACTTTATTATTTTTTTTATTCACATACTGCAAACCAGGGCATACAGTAGCTGCATGAGCGGTTCTATGCGATCGAGTCCGGTGTACCATAATCTGCAGGTTCTATGCAGGTTAAGGTACTATGCTCCGTACACAGTACACATACAATTCTGTAGCTGGGCAGACTGAATAGAAATGGCTACCACCTATGACTCCTTGCCCCACAGAGGCCCTAGGCTACGGAGCAAGTAATAGTCCAGATTGTACAGACTATGGGGCAATGCTGAATGAGCGTCACAATCCCCTAGCTAAAATACACAGTATGCATATTATGGTACACCGGACTCGATGACATACTGTAGCACACTGGCAAAATGGCCGCCGCCCCTGAACCCTTGTGCAGGTTATGGGGCTATGCTGAAGGAGCGTCACAATCCCCTAGCCAAAATACACAGGGGAGGGATAAGCTACTGTAGGATTGCATACAGTATTACGGTACACCGGACTCAATCGCATAGCACACTGTCAAAACGACCACTACCCATGAACCCCCACCTCCTGAACCCCCACCTCGTGGCAGGCAGCAGTTGGGTATGGAATGAGAAATGGCATAAGCTGTGCAGGCTACGGGGCGATGCTGAAGGAGCGTCACAATCCCCTAGCCAAAATACACAGAGATACTGTAAGCGAGGTCTATGCACATTACAGTACTGTACAGTACGTTACACCGGGCTCGGTCGCATAGCAAACTGACAAAACACAAGTTTTACAGTACATACAGTAAAGCAGGCCAAAGCTGCAGGAGAGTTTCTACTGTAAAGGTTCTATGCACCGTACGGTAATGTACACATACCTGTACAATTCTATAGCAGGGCAGACTCAATTGAAATGGCTACCGCCTGTGACTCCTACAGTAGCTCCTAGGAGGCACTCAGCTATGGAGCAAATAACAGCACAGATTTTGCAGGCTACGGGGCAATGCTGAAGGAGCGTCACAATCCCCTAGCTACAATACACAGGGGTGATAGAGATAATCGAGTGGCTGGAGGGGGGTCCCCTTGATTTAAGGGGCCCCCACTCCTCCAGGGTACTCCGGCCAGGTGTGACTAGTTGGGTATTTAATTCCATGGCCGCAGGGACCTGTATAAAAGTCTCCCCCGGCTGTGCATTATCTGTCCAGCTAGTGGAGCCCAGTGCTGATTCAAAAAATATGGGGAACCCCTACGCTTTTTTTGTCCCCCTTATTTTTTGCACCAGGACCAGGCGCAGAGCCCGGTGCTGGTTCTAAAAAGATGGGGGATCCCGTGTCCATTTTTTCCGTATTCCTTCCGGAATTCGACTGCAATTGCATATACAGTACTGTACCCCTTAATGTCACTGCTTACAGTATACAGTATTTAGACATGAGCTTGTGTACAGTATCTGTCATGAGGTGCTTTTTTCACTGACACTATAACTTTTTTCTATTGTGATATACTGTACTGTACAGAGGCGGCAAACTAGCCAAACGGGAATAATCAGCTTCTGCAGAATAAAATGAGATGCTACAGTACATGCCTATATTCTGTGAGTGACTGCGGCTCTATGAAATTAAATCAGAAAATTTAAATATGAAATGCATTACTAATGTGTGGCATTACTGTACTGTATGTGTATAAGGTGTACTACAATATTTTCTGGTGTAACATAAGGAAAGGGCACTACTGCATGGTCTAATGCAGTGGTTCTCAAACTTGGTCCTCAGGACCCCACACAGTGCATGTTTTGCAGGTAAACCAGCAAGTGCACAGATGTATTCATTACTAACTGACACATTTTAGAAGGTCCATACAGTAGGTGGAGCTAATTTTTTCACTTGTGATTCTGTGAGACCTGCAAAACCTGCACTGTGTGGGGTCCTGAGGACTGAGTTTGAGAACCTGTGGTCTAATGTAAATAAAGATGAATGTGGTGGGGTGTAATGTGAATAAGGGGCATTACTGTTAGGAGTAATGTGGTACTATGATATGATGTCATGAGAATAAGAGACACCACTGCATGATATAATGTGAATAAAGTTGCAGTACTGTGTTGTGTCATTTCATCTTCGGGTATTATTGTGTTACCATGCCCCTTCCCAGCAAGAACATACTGTACACTGTTTTGGGCTGGCACTAAATGTGCACATTGTTCTTATTTAGATTATAGGGGGTAGGAGCGCCAAAATGGGTGATGGTGCTGGGAAAGGGGTGCAGGGTTAGAGGCGGAACTACGTAGCATCTGTGCAAGAGGGCATCAGCCAAAATCTAGCCTAGGGCATCATGTTGGTCAGGTTTGGCTCTGATAATACTGTATACTGTACTCTTACTGTACTTTGCATTCAATACAGATACTGTTTGCACACAGGTTTTACATGAATCATTGGCAATGCTGCAGGAGTGTCTCATTAGGCAATCTAAAATATACCACGACTATGGGTGGGGATACAGTAGGGAAGTTCTGTCACCATAAGCTGTCTGCTGTGTATAGCATATTTCCATCTGAGATGCATTTGTGTGTTTGTAATAAGAAAAAAACATTTTACTGTACATTTAGTGGATACAGTATTTCTCCCCCATAGTGACGTATCATACTGTACAGGTACCCTCATGTACTGTACCGTACCATACTGTAAAATTGAATATTTATTGGAAAAACATCAATATTAATGTAAAAATAAAGTATTACAACATCCGATTCCATGTACTGCACTGATCAAAATGTACAGTACTCTTATTCAGGACTTATAAAACTGAAAATAACTGTTCATACAGTACACATCAATAACATTACTACTGTATAATATTCTACATTAGTTTATGCAATAATCAGACAAAGGCAATTTTATCATTTTTTTTAATAATGCACCAATTTAAAATTTTAAACAGAAAATACAGAACTACATATTTGTGGCTTGACCATTTCTTTCAACTACAACAGGTAATACTTTATACAGGTGATTTATATAATTATTACAATGTTCAGGTGTGAGTACTTCTAGCCAAAATTTCTTTATCCCATCCACCAGTTGCTGTTTTGTTGTTGGCTTTGCAACACTCCTAACGTACCTCTTCAATTGAGCCCACACTAATTCGATTGGGTTCATGTCTGGTGATCTAATTAAAAAAAAAAAAAAAGCGTATAGAAAAAATTAATTACAGTACATTACAGTAAATAGAGAAAATTAAACATACAATATTGTACTGTTTATTAAACAAAATTTTTTTTTACAGTACTAGAGTGCTATCCAAAATTTTACTTGTACACTGTTGAAAGAATACTCACTCTGGTGGTGTGCGTTCCCAATTCATACCTTCTCTTCCATAAATTTGGCTGAGGCGGAGTGTTTAGGATCATTGTCTTGGAATATCCTATGGTGAGTTGGGTAATATTTATTCACAAATGGCACCATACATTTCTCTACTATTGTTTCTTGGAAATATTTCTTATCCATGATTCCTACAGAAATCAAAAAATGTTGTTCATTAATAAGCAACTCCTTTTATTGTGCAGTTACACGTACTCTACAGTACAACATGTATTTTTACAGAACACAGGCACAGAATAAAGTATAGTACTGTACTGTACCTTCGAAAAATAATAGGGGACCAGCTCCTAATCGTGATATGCCTCCCCATACATGGATTTTCAATGGATGCTTTGGGCGTGGTTTTAAAGAGATATGGTTACGTTTCCTGAATGACATTCTGGAGAACCGCTCAAGGGCAACAGACGATTCATCTGTGAAAATGACATCATCAAATGTTTCACCACTCTCAATCCATCGCCGTGCCTGTTCCACTCTCTTTTCTTTATTCACATCTCTTATCATTGGAGATATCCTGTGAAGAGCCAAAAATAATGAAATCAGATACAGTTATGAAATTACAGATTTACAGATTACTGTATATACAGTAGACTGTATGTGCAGTATACTGTATTATATACCTACTGTATACATTAAACTGTACATACAGTACATTAAGTTACATACAGAGTAATATATATATACATACTGTACATACACACAAACACACACACACAGTATACAGTATGTAATCATCACAATAAGCCGGCAATGCTTCATTGCTGTCTCTGAGTGCCTATACAGTAGGTATCTCTTTTGGGATAGAATACTGTATATACAGTATATACACACACACATACTGTATATAGTATAAAGTACACACTCTGTATAATGATTTATGGCATTATTATATCACGTATCAAGGGATTATTAACAGTGCATTTACTGTATGGTTTATACTGCTTTCAGTATTTTACCTTGTTGCGCCAAAGGTCCATCCCATTTTCCGTCGCATCCTTCTGATGCTGGTGGCCGATATGTCCAGGTCATACTTGGAATGGAGAATTCGTTTTATTTGCAGAGCAGTACGCTCATCATCCTCACGAGTTAGTTCCTCCACAATTTGTTGCACTCTCCTACAGTACAATACAGTATGAAAAATATGAATTCATGAACAGCACAATCACAGTTACAATTGATGAAGTTTTAATTTTATTTCAAAAAAATTGTTTATGGTATAAAGCAAGTCATTTAAACATTACAGTAGTGTACAGTACGTACCATGTGCATTTTGTAGGAAATACAAATCTGGGCGTTGTTCTCTCGAATGCATGATAGCGCACCGTTTCTAAAGTGACTATAATGCCACTTTCCTTGAGCCATGCATGGATCTCTTTGATGGTTTTATTTTCTTTTTTCATGTTGGCGATTATCTTGCTCATCGTTTTGTTGATAGTTACTGGCATGTTGTCCAACTATAATTCCTGTATGGAGAGAAAACATTTGTGAATACTGTAGTCTAAAATTTACACATCTGAAAATGCATAAGAGTTTTATGATAGAAGTTAATACTGTACATGTTTACTATCCAGTACCTGATGTTCAAATTTAAGTATTGTATACTGTACAGTACTGAAAATACAACTTCAGTGTTATGGACTGCAATTAGTTTCCTGTATGAAACAGATACAGTACAGTAAATAACCCTCCTTGGAAGTGCATGGGCCCTGTGAGACTTACAGTAGTGTACAGCATAAGGGTCGACTGACATGATGTACAAGCATTACATACAGTACATGTCAGTACTGTATGTAAATTCTTCAATTATTGCCTAACAACAATGCTGCTTACTGTATATTAAATACTGTAGGCCTAGAAATGTGCATCTCAATATAGTAGTTAAAAACACAGGGGCCTATGTGGATAAGCGAGTTCTATGCACACAAAAAATGGCCACCGACCGTGAACCCCCAGCACGTGGCAGCGCTCGGATATGTAGTGAGATACAGTATGGCATACATTTCACAGTTCAGGGGGCAATGCTGAAGGAGCGTCACAATCCCCTAGCTCAATTACATTGGGATAAGCGAGGTCTATGCACATTACGGTATACCGAGCTGGATCGCTTAGCAACCTGACAACATGGCCGCCGACCGTGAACTCCCAGCACGTGGCAGCGCTCGGATATGTAGTGAGAGATGGTATACATTTTAAAATACACCGGGATAAGTTGTACAGGCCATGGAGCAATGCACAGGGACATTCATCATTTACGTACAGTACTGTATACAAATAATTGTAAACCGTAAATGAAAGAATTACCGGTCAAATACTGTATGACGAAACTGTGTCAATGAGCTGGAACAGTATGGCCTGTGAAGAAGTTTTCGAAGGCAGAAACGGAGAGCAAATTATCAGGAGATTTCTGAAAGGTCGGAGAAGATCCACACAGCAAGTCTGCCTACGAGGAAACAGATTTGCAAAGTGGGTAGCGTAAAGCCTAACAACAATGCTGCTTACTGTATATTAAATACTGTAGGCCTAGAAATGTGCATCTCAATATAGTAGTTAAAAACACAGGGGCCTATGTGGATAAGCGAGTTCTATGCACACAAAAAATGGCCACCGACCGTGAACCCCCAGCACGTGGCAGCGCTTGGATATGTAGTGAGATACAGTATGGCATACATTTCACAGTTCAGGGGGCAATGCTGAAGGAGCGTCACAATCCTCTAGCTCAATTACATTGGGATAAGCGAGGTCTACTGTATGCACATTACGGTATACCGAGCTGGATCGCTTAGCAACCTGACAAAATGGCCCTCACTTTCTCCTCGTTGCTGGCGAGAGTTCTGTCCCGCCAGCGAACGAGGAGACGCAGCTCACCAAGAGCATAGGGACGGTCCCGTGCAGCAGCCATAACCGTCCTTATGCTCAATGAGCGTCTCAGACGTCGTGCGCCTCAGACGTCGTGCGTCTCAGACGTCGTGCGGTCCAGGCATTCAACGTACAGTACTGTAGTTACTGTACTTTGTGACAGTTTCCCTTAGTTTTAAATATGCCCTTTCTTTGACCACAGTATTTTCCACTGTCTTGCCCTACGCCCTTCCCTCCTGGGAGCCTTCACAGGTCTTATGCAATACACAAATACCGAAGATGCACAGTCCGTCAGAATACACTCATTTCATTCCCGCTGTTTAGGTGCATTTAGCGTAAAGAATCGCTCCTGCAGATGTACTTTGATTTATGTGAAACCTGTGTGCATCCTTCCATTGACTGTCTTACAATGTAAATAAAATAATACAGTGCATTATTACAGAAAAAAAAAAAAAAAAGAAAGAAAGCACATCAGGTCTCGAACCCTGGACTCCCAGCGAGGGAGGTGGGAGCCTTCACCCCTAGCCCACGACGCCTCATGAGAGATTTCCAATTTCATGTGTGAAAGTACTGCAAACAGCGCCCGGCCCCCGCCCCATTGCTGTTGGTTTATGCCTTAGAGGACTCGGACGCTCGCATTTGTAAAGCACGGTGTTTTCCTCCGCCTCCTGCTAGCCTGTTGCCCTTCCCCCATGGGAGCCTGCACAGATCATGCAGTAGACAGGGAGGGAATGCAGGTCATGTGCAATACACAAACGCCCACTGTAGTACTATTTTGCTCACTTACAGTACCGTACTGTAGGTTGCATTTAGCGTAAAGAATCGCTCCTGCAGATGTACTTTGATTTATGTGAAACCTGTGTGCATCCTTCCATTGGATGTACTGTATTGGAGAGAATTTTTTTTTTTTTAAAGTGAATGTCACGGGAACACATTAAAAATAAGGTTGGCACTTCCTTCCCATTGGTGTTGGTTTACAGTATGCCGTAGTGTACTCGGACGCTCATGTAATTGCATTTCAAAGGCACAGTATTTTCCATCGTCTCCCCCCTACCCCCATCGCCCTTCCCCCCTGGGGGCCTGCACAGGGAGGAAATTCAGGTCCTGTGCAATACACAAACGCTGAAGATCTACAGTACTGTTTTGCTCAGTTGGTAGCGTCAGAATACACTCATTTCATTCCCGCTGTTTAGGTGCATTTAGCGTAAAGAATCGCTCCTGCAGATGTACTTTGATTTATGTGAAACCTGTGTGCATCCTTCCATTGACTGTCTTACAATGTAAATAAAATAATACAGTGCATTATTACAGAAAAAAAAAAAAAAAAGAAAGAAAGCACATCAGGTCTCGAACCCTGGACTCCCAGCGAGGGAGGTGGGAGCCTTCACCCCTAGCCCACGACGCCTCATGAGAGATTTCCAATTTCATGTGTGAAAGTACTGCAAACAGCGCCCGGCCCCCGCCCCATTGCTGTTGGTTTATGCCTTAGAGGACTCGGACGCTCGCATTTGTAAAGCACGGTGTTTTCCTCCGCCTCCTGCTAGCCTGTTGCCCTTCCCCCATGGGAGCCTGCACAGATCATGCAGTAGACAGGGAGGGAATGCAGGTCATGTGCAATACACAAACGCCCACTGTAGTACTATTTTGCTCACTTACAGTACCGTACTGTAGGTTGCATTTAGCGTAAAGAATCGCTCCTGCAGATGTACTTTGATTTATGTGAAACCTGTGTGCATCCTTCCATTGGATGTACTGTATTGGAGAGAATTTTTTTTTTTTTAAAGTGAATGTCACGGGAACACATTAAAAATAAGGTTGGCACTTCCTTCCCATTGGTGTTGGTTTACAGTATGCCGTAGTGTACTCGGACGCTCATGTAATTGCATTTCAAAGGCACAGTATTTTCCATCGTCTCCCCCCTACCCCCATCGCCCTTCCCCCCTGGGGGCCTGCACAGGGAGGAAATTCAGGTCCTGTGCAATACACAAACGCTGAAGATCTACAGTACTGTTTTGCTCAGTTGGTAGCGTCAGAATACACTCATTTCATTCCCGCTGTTTAGGTGCATTTAGCGTAAAGAATCGCTCCTGCAGATGTACTTTGATTTATGTGAAACCTGTGTGCATCCTTCCATTGACTGTCTTACAATGTAAATAAAATAATACAGTGCATTATTACAGAAAAAAAAAAAAAAAAGAAAGAAAGCACATCAGGTCTCGAACCCTGGACTCCCAGCGAGGGAGGTGGGAGCCTTCACCCCTAGCCCACGACGCCTCATGAGAGATTTCCAATTTCATGTGTGAAAGTACTGCAAACAGCGCCCGGCCCCCGCCCCATTGCTGTTGGTTTATGCCTTAGAGGACTCGGACGCTCGCATTTGTAAAGCACGGTGTTTTCCTCCGCCTCCTGCTAGCCTGTTGCCCTTCCCCCATGGGAGCCTGCACAGATCATGCAGTAGACAGGGAGGGAATGCAGGTCATGTGCAATACACAAACGCCCACTGTAGTACTATTTTGCTCACTTACAGTACCGTACTGTAGGTTGCATTTAGCGTAAAGAATCGCTCCTGCAGATGTACTTTGATTTATGTGAAACCTGTGTGCATCCTTCCATTGGATGTACTGTATTGGAGAGAATTTTTTTTTTTTTAAAGTGAATGTCACGGGAACACATTAAAAATAAGGTTGGCACTTCCTTCCCATTGGTGTTGGTTTACAGTATGCCGTAGTGTACTCGGACGCTCATGTACTGTAATTGCATTTCAAAGGCACAGTATTTTCCATCGTCTCCCCCCTACCCCCATCGCCCTTCCCCCCTGGGGGCCTGCACAGGGAGGAAATTCAGGTCCTGTGCAATACACAAACGCTGAAGATCTACAGTACTGTTTTGCTCAGTTGGTAGCGTCAGAATACACTCATTTCATTCCCGCTGTTTAGGTGCATTTAGCGTAAAGAATCGCTCCTGCAGATGTACTTTGATTTATGTGAAACCTGTGTGCATCCTTCCATTGACTGTCTTACAATGTAAATAAAATAATACAGTGCATTATTACAGAAAAAAAAAAAAAAAAGAAAGAAAGCACATCAGGTCTCGAACCCTGGACTCCCAGCGAGGGAGGTGGGAGCCTTCACCCCTAGCCCACGACGCCTCATGAGAGATTTCCAATTTCATGTGTGAAAGTACTGCAAACAGCGCCCGGCCCCCGCCCCATTGCTGTTGGTTTATGCCTTAGAGGACTCGGACGCTCGCATTTGTAAAGCACGGTGTTTTCCTCCGCCTCCTGCTAGCCTGTTGCCCTTCCCCCATGGGAGCCTGCACAGATCATGCAGTAGACAGGGAGGGAATGCAGGTCATGTGCAATACACAAACGCCCACTGTAGTACTATTTTGCTCACTTACAGTACCGTACTGTAGGTTGCATTTAGCGTAAAGAATCGCTCCTGCAGATGTACTTTGATTTATGTGAAACCTGTGTGCATCCTTCCATTGGATGTACTGTATTGGAGAGAATTTTTTTTTTTTTAAAGTGAATGTCACGGGAACACATTAAAAATAAGGTTGGCACTTCCTTCCCATTGGTGTTGGTTTACAGTATGCCGTAGTGTACTCGGACGCTCATGTACTGTAATTGCATTTCAAAGGCACAGTATTTTCCATCGTCTCCCCCCTACCCCCATCGCCCTTCCCCCCTGGGGGCCTGCACAGGGAGGAAATTCAGGTCCTGTGCAATACACAAACGCTGAAGATCTACAGTACTGTTTTGCTCAGTTGGTAGCGTCAGAATACACTCATTTCATTCCCGCTGTTTAGGTGCATTTAGCGTAAAGAATCGCTCCTGCAGATGTACTTTGATTTATGTGAAACCTGTGTGCATCCTTCCATTGACTGTCTTACAATGTAAATAAAATAATACAGTGCATTATTACAGAAAAAAAAAAAAAAAAGAAAGAAAGCACATCAGGTCTCGAACCCTGGACTCCCAGCGAGGGAGGTGGGAGCCTTCACCCCTAGCCCACGACGCCTCATGAGAGATTTCCAATTTCATGTGTGAAAGTACTGCAAACAGCGCCCGGCCCCCGCCCCATTGCTGTTGGTTTATGCCTTAGAGGACTCGGACGCTCGCATTTGTAAAGCACGGTGTTTTCCTCCGCCTCCTGCTAGTCCTCCATTCCCATTATGCATTAGCGAACTCAGACGCTCATATATTTTAAAAGCACGGTGTTTATGCATTGTACTGTACATTCTTCCTTTTACACAATTACTGTAGTTGCGTCTCCATACACATACTGTACTGTACAATACTCCATACTTTTTCCACCGCCTCCCGTTACGCCTACAGTATTGCCAGAGCTGTAGATCAATCCGCCGCTATACTGTACGATCGAAAGTACTGGATTAGTGGAGCATTAGCGACACAGTGGTGGAGATGTGTAATGCATGATGAGTATCTAGATCGTCTCAACGCGCCTGCCTGTGATGAAACTCAGCTATCGCATTAGCGTGGCTAGACGCCCGTCTCGGCGGAGAAACAGTCAAGATAAAGTTGGCTACATCTGTAGCTAAACTTTAAAGCAGAAATTGGGGCACTTTTGGTATTTTCATTTATGACCAAAGTGGATTTCTCATATGCCGGAAAACGGTTGAAGCTCCTGTTCAAAAATCATGCTCCGAAATCAACTTCTGTCACCTCAGTGATACATTTTGGGATGGTACCTAAATTTTAAACAGAAATTGGAGCACTTTTGGTATTTTCATTTTTGACCAAAATCGATGGGTCTGGGGCTTAGGGAACTTCTCATATGCCGCAAATTGGTTGAAGCTCCTGTTCAAAAATCATGCCCTGAAATCAACTTCTGTCACCTCGGTGATACATTTTGGGATGGTACCTAAATTTTAAAGCAGAAAT
The DNA here is from genome assembly GCF_028390025.1 of Pseudophryne corroboree. Lineage (NCBI taxonomy): Eukaryota > Metazoa > Chordata > Amphibia > Anura > Myobatrachidae > Pseudophryne > Pseudophryne corroboree. The sequence goes on from NC_086450.1 coordinate 113,299,644, forward strand.
TGGGGCACTTTTGGAATTTTCATTTTTGACCAAAATCGATGGGTCTGGGGCTTAGGGAATTTCTCATATGCCGAAAAAACGGTTGAAGCTCCTGTTCAAAAATCATGCTCCAAAATCAACTTTCGTCACCTCGGTGATACATTTTGGGATGGTACCTAAAGTTTAAAGCAGAAATTGTGGTACTTTTGGAATTTTCATTTTTGACCAAAATGGATGGGTCCGGGACTTAGGGAATTTCTCATATGCCGCAAAACGGTTGAATCTCCTGTTCAAAAATCATGCACCGAAATCAACTTCTGTCACCTCAGTGATACATTTTGGGATGGTACCTAAAGTTTAAAGCAGAAATTGGGGCACTTTTGTAATTTTCATTTTTGACCAAAATCGATGGGTCTGGGGCTTAGGGAATTTCTCATCTGCTGCAAAACGGTTGAAGCTCCTGTTCAAAAATCATGCTCCGAAATTAACTTCTGTCACCTCGGTGATGCATTTTGTGATGGTACCTAAAGTTTAAAGCAGAAATTGGGGCACTTTTGGAATTTTCATTTTTGAACAAAATCAATGGGTCCGGGGCATAGGGAGTTTCTCATATGATACAAAATGGTTGAAGCTCCTGTTCAAAAATCATGCTCCGAAATCAACTTCTGTCACCTCAGTGAAACATTTTGGGATGGTACCTAAAGTTTAAAGCAGAAATTGGGGCACTTTTGGAATTTTCATTTTTGACCAAAATGGATGGGTCCGGGGCTTAGGGAATTTCTCATATGCCGCAAATCGGTTGAAGCTCCTGTTCAAAAATCATGCTCCGAAATCAATTTCTGTCACCTCGGTGATACATTTTGGGATGGTAGCTAAACTTTAAAGCAGAAATTGGGGCACTTTTGGTATTTTCATTTTTGACCAAAATCAATGGGTCCGGGGCTTAGGGAATTTCTCATATGCCGCAAAATGGTTGAAGGTCCTGTTTAAAAATCATGCTCCGAAATCAACTTCTGTCACCTCAGTGAAACATTTTGTGATGGTACCTAAAGTTTAAAGCAGAAATTGGGGCACTTTTGGAATTTTCATTTTTGATCAAAATTCATGGGTACGGGACTTAGGGAATTTCTCATATGCCGCAAAATGGTTGAATCTCCTGTTCAAAAATCATGCTCCGAAATCAACTTCTGTCACCTCGGTGATACATTTTGGGATGGTACCTAAAGTTTAAAGCAGAAATTGGGGCACTTTTGGAATTTTCATTTTTGACCAAAATCGATGGGTCCAGGGCTTAGGGAATTTCTCATATGCCGCAAAACGGTTGAAGCTCCTGTTCAAAAATCATGCTCCGAAATCAACTTCTGTCACCTCGGTGATACATTTTGGGATGGTAGCTAAATTTTAAAGCAGAAATTGGGGCACTTTTGGAATTTTCATTTTTGACCAAAATCAGTGGATCCGGGGCTTAGGGAATTTCTCATATGCCGCAAAACGGTTGAAGGTCCTGTTCAAAAATCATGCTCCGAAATCAACTTCTTTCACCTCAGTGATACATTTTGGGATGGTACCTAAAGTTTAAAGCAGAAATTGGGGCACTTTTGGAATTTTCATTTATGACCAAAGTGGATTTCTCATATGCCGGAAAACGGTTGAAGCTCCTGTTCAAAAATCATGCTCCGAAATCAACTTCTGTCACCTCAGTGATACATTTTGGGATGGTACCTAAATTTTAAACAGAAATTGGAGCACTTTTGGTATTTTCATTTTTGACCAAAATCGATGGGTCTGGGGCTTAGGGAACTTCTCATATGCCGCAAATTGGTTGAAGCTCCTGTTCAAAAATCATGCCCTGAAATCAACTTCTGTCACCTCAGTGATACATTTTGGGATGGTACCTAAATTTTAAAGCAGAAATTGGGGCACTTTTGGAATTTTCATTTTTGACCAAAATCGATGGGTCCGGGCTTAGTGAATTTCTCATATGTCGCAAAACGGTTGTAGCTCCTGTTCAAAAATCATGCTCCAAAATCAACTTCTGTCACCTCGGTGATACATTTTGGGATGGTACCTAAATTTTAAAGCAGAAATTGGGGCACTTTTGGAATTTTCATTTTTGACCAAAATCGATGGGTCTGGGGCTTAGGGAATTTCTCATATGCCGAAAAAACGGTTGAAGCTCCTGTTCAAAAATCATGCTCCAAAATCAACTTTTGTCACCTCGGTGATACATTTTGGGATGGTACCTAAAGTTTAAAGCAGAAATTGGGGTACTTTTGGAATTTTCATTTTTGACCAAAATGGATGGGTCCGGGACTTAGGGAATTTCTCATATGCCGCAAAACGGTTGAATCTCCTGTTCAAAAATCATGCACCGAAATCAACTTCTGTCACCTCAGTGATACATTTTGGGATGGTACCTAAAGTTTAAAGCAGAAATTGGGGCACTTTTGGAATTTTCATTTTTGACCAAAATCGATGGGTCTGGGGCTTAGGGAATTTCTCATCTGCTGCAAAACGGTTGAAGCTCCTGTTCAAAAATCATGCTCCGAAATGAACTTCTGTCACCTCGGTGATGCATTTTGTGATGGTACCTAAAGTTTAAAGCAGAAATTGGGGCACTTTTGGAATTTTCATTTTTGAACAAAATCAATGGGTCCGAGGCATAGGGAGTTTCTCATATGACACAAAATGGTTGAAGCTCCTGTTCAAAAATCATGCTCCGAAATCAACTTCTGTCACCTCAGTGAAACATTTTGGGATGGTACCTAAAGTTTAAAGCAGAAATTGGGGCACTTTTGGAATTTTCATTTTTGACCAAAATGGATGGGTCCGGGGCTTAGGGAATTTCTCATATGCCGCAAATCGGTTGAAGCTCCTGTTCAAAAATCATGCTCCGAAATCAATTTCTGTCACCTCGGTGATACATTTTGGGATGGTAGCTAAACTTTAAAGCAGAAATTGGGGCACTTTTGGTATTTTCATTTATGACCAAAGTGGATTTCTCATATGCCGGAAAACGGTTGAAGCTCCTGTTCAAAAATCATGCTCCGAAATCAACTTCTGTCACCTCAGTGATACATTTTGGGATGGTACCTAAATTTTAAACAGAAATTGGAGCACTTTTGGTATTTTCATTTTTGACCAAAATCGATGGGTCTGGGGCTTAGGGAACTTCTCATATGCCGTAAATTGGTTGAAGCTCCTGTTCAAAAATCATGCCCTGAAATCAACTTCTGTCACCTCAGTGATACATTTTGGGATGGTACCTACATTTTAAAGCAGAAATTGGGGCACTTTAAAAATTTTCATTTTTGACCAAAATCGATGGGTCTGGGGCTTAGGGAATTTCTCATATGCTGCAAAACGGTTGAAGCTCCTGTTCAAAAATCATGCCCTGAAATCAACTTCTGTCACCTCAGTGATACATTTTGGGATGGTACCTAAATTTTAAAGCAGAAATTGGGGCACTTTTGGAATTTTCATTTTTGGCCAAAATCGATGGGTCTGGGGCTTAGGGAATTTCTCATATGCTGCAAAACGGTTGAAGCTCCTGTTCAAAAATCATGCACCGAAATCAACTTCTGTCACCTCAGTGATACATTTTGGGATGGTACCTAAATTTTAAAGCAGAAATTGGGGCACTTTTGGAATTTTCATTTTTGACCAAAATCGATGGGTCTGGGGCTTAGGGAATTTCTCATATGCTGCAAAACGGTTGAAGCTCCTGTTCAAAAATCATGCTCCGAAATGAACTTCTGTCACCTCGGTGATGCATTTTGTGATGGTACCTAAAGTTTAAAGCAGAAATTGGGGCACTTTTGGAATTTTCATTTTTGAACAAAATCAATGGGTTCGGGGCATAGGGAGTTTCTCAATATGACACAAAACAGTTGAAGCTCCTGTTCAAAAATCATGATCCAAAATCAACTTCTGTCACCTCGGTGATACATTTTGGGATGGTACCTAAAGTTTAAAGCAGAAATTGGGGCACTTTTGGAATTTTCATTTTTGATCAAAATTCATGGGTCCGGGCTTAGTGAATTTCTCATATGTCGCAAAACGGTTGTAGCTCCTGTTCAAAAATCATGCTCCAAAATCAACTTCTGTCACCTCGGTGATACATTTTGGGATGGTACCTAAAGTTTAAAGCAGAAATTGGAGCACTTTTGGAATTTTCATTTTTGAACAAAATCAATGGGTTCGGGGCATAGGGAGTTTCTCAATATGACACAAAACAGTTGAAGCTCCTGTTCAAAAATCATGATCCAAAATCAACTTCTGTCACCTCGGTGATACATTTTGGGATGGTACCTAAAGTTTAAAGCAGAAATTGGGGCACTTTTGGAATTTTCATTTTTGACCAAAATCGATGGGTCCGGGCTTAGTGAATTTCTCATATGTCGCAAAACGGTTGTAGCTCCTGTTCAAAAATCATGCTCCAAAATCAACTTCTGTCACCTCGGTGATACATTTTGGGATGGTACCTAAATTTTAAAGCAGAAATTGGGGCACTTTAGGAATTTTCATTTTTGAACAAAATCGATGGGTCTGGGGCTTAGGGAATTTCTCATATGCCGAAAAAACGGTTGAAGCTCCTGTTCAAAAATCATGCTCCAAAATCAACTTTTGTCACCTCGGTGATACATTTTGGGATGGTACCTAAAGTTTAAAGCAGAAATTGGGGTACTTTTGGAATTTTCATTTTTGACCAAAATGGATGGGTCCGGGACTTAGGGAATTTCTCATATGCCGCAAAACGGTTGAATCTCCTGTTCAAAAATCATGCACCGAAATCAACTTCTGTCACCTCAGTGATACATTTTGGGATGGTACCTAAAGTTTAAAGCAGAAATTGGGGCACTTTTGGAATTTTCATTTTTGACCAAAATCGATGGGTCTGGGGCTTAGGGAATTTCTCATCTGCTGCAAAACGGTTGAAGCTCCTGTTCAAAAATCATGCTCCGAAATGAACTTCTGTCACCTCGGTGATGCATTTTGTGATGGTACCTAAAGTTTAAAGCAGAAATTGGGGCACTTTTGGAATTTTCATTTTTGAACAAAATCAATGGGTCCGGGGCATAGGGAGTTTCTCATATGACACAAAATGGTTGAAGCTCCTGTTCAAAAATCATGCTCCGAAATCAACTTCTGTCACCTCAGTGAAACATTTTGGGATGGTACCTAAAGTTTAAAGCAGAAATTGGGGCACTTTTGGAATTTTCATTTTTGACCAAAATGGATGGGTCCGGGGCTTAGGGAATTTCTCATATGCCGCAAATCGGTTGAAGCTCCTGTTCAAAAATCATGCTCCGAAATCAATTTCTGTCACCTCGGTGATACATTTTGGGATGGTAGCTAAACTTTAAAGCAGAAATTGGGGCACTTTTGGTATTTTCATTTATGACCAAAGTGGATTTCTCATATGCCGGAAAACGGTTGAAGCTCCTGTTCAAAAATCATGCTCCGAAATCAACTTCTGTCACCTCAGTGATACATTTTGGGATGGTACCTAAATTTTAAACAGAAATTGGAGCACTTTTGGTATTTTCATTTTTGACCAAAATCGATGGGTCTGGGGCTTAGGGAACTTCTCATATGCCGCAAATTGGTTGAAGCTCCTGTTCAAAAATCATGCCCTGAAATCAACTTCTGTCACCTCAGTGATACATTTTGGGATGGTACCTACATTTTAAAGCAGAAATTGGGGCACTTTTAAAATTTTCATTTTTGACCAAAGTCGATGGGTCTGGGGCTTAGGGAATTTCTCATATGCTGCAAAACGGTTGAAGCTCCTGTTCAAAAATCATGCCCTGAAATCAACTTCTGTCACCTCAGTGATACATTTTGGGATGGTACCTAAATTTTAAAGCAGAAATTGGGGCACTTTTGGAATTTTCATTTTTGACCAAAATCGATGGGTCTGGGGCTTAGGGAATTTCTCATATGCTGCAAAACGGTTGAAGCTCCTGTTCAAAAATCATGCACCGAAATCAACTTCTGTCACCTCAGTGATACATTTTGGGATGGTACCTAAATTTTAAAGCAGAAATTGGGGCACTTTTGGAATTTTCATTTTTGACCAAAATCGATGGGTCTGGGGCTTAGGGAATTTCTCATATGCTGCAAAACGGTTGAAGCTCCTGTTCAAAAATCATGCTCCGAAATGAACTTCTGTCACCTCGGTGATGCATTTTGGGATGGATCCTAAAGTTTAAAGCAGAAATTGGGGCACTTTTGGAATTTTCATTTTTGAACAAAATCAATGGGTCCGGGGCATAGGGAGTTTCTCAATATGACACAAAACAGTTGAAGCTCCTGTTCAAAAATCATGATCCAAAATCAACTTCTGTCACCTCGGTGATACATTTTGTGATGGTACCTAAAGATTAAAGCAGAAATTGGGGCACTTTTGGAATTTTCATTTTTGAACAAAATCAATGGGTTCGGGGCATAGGGAGTTTCTCAATATGACACAAAACAGTTGAAGCTCCTGTTCAAAAATCATGATCCAAAATCAACTTCTGTCACCTCGGTGATACATTTTGGGATGGTACCTAAAGTTTAAAGCAGAAATTGGGGCACTTTTGGAATTTTCATTTTTGACCAAAATCGATGGGTCCGGGCTTAGTGAATTTCTCATATGTCGCAAAACGGTTGTAGCTCCTGTTCAAAAATCATGCTCCAAAATCAACTTCTGTCACCTCGGTGATACATTTTGGGATGGTACCTAAATTTTAAAGCAGAAATTGGGGCACTTTTGGAATTTTCATTTTTGACCAAAATCGATGGGTCTGGGGCTTAGGGAATTTCTCATATGCCAAAAAAACGGTTGAAGCTCCTGTTCAAAAATCATGCTCCAAAATCAACTTTTGTCACCTCGGTGATACATTTTGGGATGGTACCTAAAGTTTAAAGCAGAAATTGGGGTACTTTTGCAATTTTCATTTTTGACCAAAATGGATGGGTCCGGGACTTAGGGAATTTCTCATATGCCGCAAAATGGTTGAAGGTCCTGTTCAAAAATCATGCTCCGAAATCAATTTCTGTCACCTCGGTGATACATTTTGGGATGGTAGCTAAACTTTAAAGCAGAAATTGGGGCACTTTTGGTATTTTCATTTTTGACCAAAATCAATGGGTCCGGGTCTTAGGGAATTTCTCATATGCCGCAAAATGGTTGAAGGTCCTGTTTAAAAATCATGCTCCGAAATCAACTTCTGTCACCTCAGTGAAACATTTTGTGATGGTACCTAAAGTTTAAAGCAGAAATGGGGGCACTTTTGGAATTTTCATTTTTGACCAAAATCGATGGGTCCGGGCTTAGTGAATTTCTCATATGTCGCAAAACGGTTGTAGCTCCTGTTCAAAAATCATGCTCCAAAATCAACTTCTGTCACCTCGGTGATACATTTTGGGATGGTACCTAAATTTTAAAGCAGAAATTGGGGCACTTTTGGAATTTTCATTTTTGACCAAAATCGATGGGTCTGGGGCTTAGGGAATTTCTCATATGCCGAAAAAACGGTTGAAGCTCCTGTTCAAAAATCATGCTCCAAAATCAACTTCTGTCACCTCGGTGATACATTTTGGGATGGTACCTAAAGTTTAAAGCAGAAATTGGGGCACTTTTGGAATTTTCATTTTTGACCAAAATCGATGGGTCCAGGGCTTAGGGAATTTCTCATATGCCGCAAAACGGTTGAAGCTCCTGTTCAAAAATCATGCTCCGAAATCAACTTCTGTCACCTCGGTGATACATTTTGGGATGGTAGCTAAATTTTAAAGCAGAAATTGGGGCACTTTTGGAATTTTCATTTTTGACCAAAATCAATGGATCCGGGGCTTAGGGAATTTCTCATATGCCGCAAAACGGTTGAAGGTCCTGTTCAAAAATCATGCTCCGAAATCAACTTCTTTCACCTCAGTGATACATTTTGGGATGGTACCTAAAGTTTAAAGCAGAAATTGGGGCACTTTTGGAATTTTCATTTATGACCAAAGTGGATTTCTCATATGCCGGAAAACGGTTGAAGCTCCTGTTCAAAAATCATGCTCCGAAATCAACTTCTGTCACCTCAGTGATACATTTTGGGATGGTACCTAAATTTTAAAGCAGAAATTGGGGCACTTTTGGAATTTTCATTTTTGACCAAAATCGATGGGTCCGGGCTTAGTGAATTTCTCATATGTCGCAAAACGGTTGTAGCTCCTGTTCAAAAATCATGCTCCAAAATCAACTTCTGTCACCTCGGTGATACATTTTGGGATGGTACCTAAATTTTAAAGCAGAAATTGGGGCACTTTTGGAATTTTCATTTTTGACCAAAATCGATGGGTCTGGGGCTTAGGGAATTTCTCATATGCCGAAAAAACGGTTGAAGCTCCTGTTCAAAAATCATGCTCCAAAATCAACTTTTGTCACCTCGGTGATACATTTTGGGATGGTACCTAAAGTTTAAAGCAGAAATTGGGGTACTTTTGGAATTTTCATTTTTGACCAAAATCGATGGGTCCGGGACTTAGGGAATTTCTCATATGCCGCAAAACGGTTAAATCTCCTGTTCAAAAATCATGCACCGAAATCAACTTCTGTCACCTCAGTGATACATTTTGGGATGGTACCTAAAGTTTAAAGCAGAAATTGGGGCACTTTTGGAATTTTCATTTTTGACCAAAATCGATGGGTCTGGGGCTTAGGGAATTTCTCATCTGCTGCAAAATGGTTGAAGCTCCTGTTCAAAAATCATGCTCCGAAATGAACTTCTGTCACCTCGGTGATGCATTTTGTGATGGTACCTAAAGTTTAAAGCAGAAATTGGGGCACTTTTGGAATTTTCATTTTTGAACAAAATCAATGGGTCCGGGGCATAGGGAGTTTCTCATATGACACAAAATGGTTGAAGCTCCTGTTCAAAAATCATGCTCCGAAATCAACTTCTGTCACCTCAGTGAAACATTTTGGGATGGTACCTAAAGTTTAAAGCAGAAATTGGGGCACTTTTGGAATTTAAATTTTTGACCAAAATGGATGGGTCCGGAGCTTAGGGAATTTCTCATATGCCGCAAATCGGTTGAAGCTCCAGTTCAAAAATCATGCTCCGAAATCAATTTCTGTCACCTCGGTGATACATTTTGGGATGGTAGCTAAACTTTAAAGCAGAAATTGGATCACTTTTGGTATTTTCATTTTTGACCAAAATCAATGGGTCCGGGGCTTAGGGAATTTCTCATATGCCGCAAAATGGTTGAAGGTCCTGTTTAAAAATCATGCTCCGAAATCAACTTCTGTCACCTCAGTGAAACATTTTGTGATGGTACCTAAAGTTTAAAGCAGAAATTGGGGCACTTTTGGAATTTTCATTTTTGATCAAAATTCATGGGTACGGGACTTAGGGAATTTCTCATATGCCGCAAAACGGTTGAATCTCCTGTTCAAAAATCATGCTCCGAAATCAACTTCTGTCACCTCGGTGATACATTTTGGGATGGTACCTAAAGTTTAAAGCAGAAATTGGGGCACTTTTGGAATTTTTGACCAAAATCGATGGGTCCAGGGCTTAGGGAATTTCTCATATGCCGCAAAACGGTTGAAGCTCCTGTTCAAAAATCATGCTCCGAAATCAACTTCTGTCACCTCGGTGATACATTTTGGGATGGTAGCTAAATTTTAAAGCAGAAATTGGGGCACTTTTGGAATTTTCATTTTTGAACAAAATCAATGGATCCGGGGCTTAGGGAATTTCTCATATGCCGCAAAACGGTTGAAGGTCCTGTTCAAAAATCATGCTCCGAAATCAACTTCTTTCACCTCAGTGATACATTTTGGGATGGTACCTAAAGTTTAAAGCAGAAATTGGGGCACTTTTGGAATTTTCATTTATGACCAAAGTGGATTTCTCATATGCCGGAAAACGGTTTAAGCTCCTGTTCAAAAATCATGCTCCGAAATCAACTTCTGTCACCTCGGTGATACATTTTGGGATGGTACCTACATTTTAAACAGAAATTGGAGCACTTTTGGTATTTTCATTTTTGACCAAAATCGATGGGTCCAGGGCTTAGGGAACTTCTCATATGCCGCAAATTGGTTGAAGCTCCTGTTCAAAAATCATGCCCTGAAATCAACTTCTGTCACCTCAGTGATACATTTTGGGATGGTACCTAAATTTTAAAGCAGAAATTGGGGCACTTTTGGAATTTTCATTTTTGACCAAAATCGATGGGTCTGGGGCTTAGGGAATTTCTCATATGCTGCAAAACGGTTGAAGCTCCTGTTCAAAAATCATGCACCGAAATCAACTTCTGTCACCTCAGTGATACATTTTGGGATGGTACCTAAATTTTAAAGCAGAAATTGGGGCACTTTTGGAATTTTCATTTTTGACCAAAATCGATGGGTCTGGGGCTTAGGGAATTTCTCATATGCTGCAAAACGGTTGAAGCTCCTGTTCAAAAATCATGCTCCGAAATGAACTTCTGTCACCTCGGTGATGCATTTTGGGATGGATCCTAAAGTTTAAAGCAGAAATTGGGGCACTTTTGGAATTTTCATTTTTGACCAAAATCGATGGGTCTGGGGCTTAGGGAATTTCTCATATGCTGCAAAACGGTTGAAGCTCCTGTTCAAAAATCATGCACCGAAATCAACTTCTGTCACCTCAGTGATACATTTTGGGAAGGTACCTAAATTTTAAAGCAGAAATTGGGGCACTTTTGGAATTTTCATTTTTGACCAAAATCGATGGGTCTGGGGCTTAGGGAATTTCTCATATGCTGCAAAACGGTTGAAGCTCCTGTTCAAAAATCATGCTCCGAAATGAACTTCTGTCACCTCGGTGATGCATTTTGGGATGGATCCTAAACTTTAAAGCAGAAATTGGGGCACTTTTGGAATTTTCATTTTTGAACAAAATCAATGGGTTCGGGGCTTAGTGAATTTCTCATATGTCGCAAAACGGTTGTAGCTCCTGTTCAAAAATCATGCTCCAAAATCAACTTCTGTCACCTCGGTGATACATTTTGGGATGGTACCTAAATTTTAAAGCAGAAATTGGGGCACTTTTGGAATTTTCATTTTTTACCAAAATCGATGGGTCTGGGGCTTAGGGAATTTCTCATATGCCGAAAAAACGGTTGAAGCTCCTGTTCAAAAATCATGATCCAAAATCAACTTCTGTCACCTCGGTGATGCATTTTGGGATGGATCCTAAAGTTTAAAGCAGAAATTGGGGCACTTTTGGAATTTTCATTTTTGACCAAAATCGATGGGTCTGGGGCTTAGGGAATTTCTCATATGCTGCAAAACGGTTGAAGCTCCTGTTCAAAAATCATGCACCGAAATCAGCTTCTGTCACCTCAGTGATACATTTTGGGATGGTACCTAAATTTTAAAGCAGAAATTGGGGCACTTTTGGAATTTTCATTTTTGACCAAAATTGATGGGTCTGGGGCTTAGGGAATTTCTCATATGCTGCAAAACGGTTGAAGCTCCTGTTCAAAAATCATGCTCCGAAATGAACTTCTGTCACCTCGGTGATGCATTTTGGGATGGATCCTAAAGTTTAAAGCAGAAATTGGGGCACTTTTGGAATTTTCATTTTTGACCAAAATCGATGGGTCTGGGGCTTAGGGAATTTCTCATATGCTGCAAAACGGTTGAAGCTCCTGTTCAAAAATCATGCTCCGAAATGAACTTCTGTCACCTCGGTGATGCATTTTGGGATGGATCCTAAAGTTTAAAGCAGAAATTGGGGCACTTTTGGAATTTTCATTTTTGAACAAAATCAATGGGTCCGGGGCATAGGGAGTTTCTCAATATGACACAAAATAGTTGAAGCTCCTGTTCAAAAATCATGATCCAAAATCAACTTCTGTCACCTCGGTGATACATTTTGTGATGGTACCTAAAGTTTAAAGCAGAAATTGGGGCACTTTTGGAATTTTCATTTTTGAACAAAATCAATGGGTTCGGGGCATAGGGAGTTTCTCAATATGACACAAAACAGTTGAAGCTCCTGTTCAAAAATCATGATCCAAAATCAACTTCTGTCACCTCGGTGATACATTTTGGGATGGTACCTAAAGTTTAAAGCAGAAATTGGGGCACTTTTGGAATTTTCATTTTTGATCAAAATTCATGGGTCCGGGCTTAGTGAATTTCTCATATGTCGCAAAACGGTTGTAGCTCCTGTTCAAAAATCATGCTCCAAAATCAACTTCTGTAACCTCGGTGATACATTTTGGGATGGTACCTAAATTTTAAAGCAGAAATTGGGGCACTTTTGGAATTTTCATTTTTGACCAAAATCGATGGGTCTGGGGCTTAGGGAATTTCTCATATGCCGAAAAAACGGTTGAAGCTCCTGTTCAAAAATCATGATCCAAAATCAACTTCTGTCACCTCGGTGATACATTTTGTGATGGTACCTAAAGTTTAAAGCAGAAATTGGGGCACTTTTGGAATTTTCATTTTTGAACAAAATCAATGGGTTCGGGGCATAGGGAGTTTCTCAATATGACACAAAACAGTTGAAGCTCCTGTTCAAAAATCATGATCCAAAATCAACTTCTGTCACCTCGGTGATACATTTTGGGATGGTACCTAAAGTTTAAAGCAGAAATTGGGGCACTTTTGGAATTTTCATTTTTGACCAAAATCGATGGGTCCGGGCTTAGTGAATTTCTCATATGTCGCAAAACGGTTGTAGCTCCTGTTCAAAAATCATGCTCCAAAATCAACTTCTGTCACCTCGGTGATACATTTTGGGATGGTACCTAAATTTTAAAGCAGAAATTGGGGCACTTTTGGAATTTTCATTTTTTGACCAAAATCGATGGGTCTGGGGCTTAGGGAATTTCTCATATGCCGAAAAAACGGTTGAAGCTCCTGTTCAAAAATCATGCTCCAAAATCAACTTTTGTCACCTCGGTGATGCATTTTGGGATGGATCCTAAAGATTAAAGCAGAAATTGGGGCACTTTTGGAATTTTCATTTTTGACCAAAATCGATGGGTCTGGGGCTTAGGGAATTTCTCATATGCCGAAAAAACGGTTGAAGCTCCTGTTCAAAAATCATGCTCCGAAATGAACTTCTATCACCTCGGTGATGCATTTTGGGATGGATCCTAAAGTTTAAAGCAGAAATTGGGGCACTTTTGGAATTTTCATTTTTGACCAAAATCGATGGGTCTGGGGCTTAGGGAATTTCTCATATGCTGCAAAACGGTTGAAGCTCCTGTTCAAAAATCATGCTCCGAAATGAACTTCTGTCACCTCGGTGATGCATTTTGGGATGGATCCTAAAGTTTAAAGCAGAAATTGGGGCACTTTTGGAATTTTCATTTTTGAACAAAATCAATGGGTCCGGGGCATAGGGAGTTTCTCAATATGACACAAAACAGTTGAAGCTCCTGTTCAAAAATCATGATCCAAAATCAACTTCTGTCACCTCGGTGATACATTTTGTGATGGTACCTAAAGTTTAAAGCAGAAATTGGGGCACTTTTGGAATTTTCATTTTTGAACAAAATCAATGGGTTCGGGGCATAGGGAGTTTCTCAATATGACACAAAACAGTTGAAGCTCCTGTTCAAAAATCATGATCCAAAATCAACTTCTGTCACCTCGGTGATACATTTTGGGATGGTACCTAAAGTTTAAAGCAGAAATTGGGGCACTTTTGGAATTTTCATTTTTGATCAAAATTCATGGGTCCGGGCTTAGTGAATTTCTCATATGTCGCAAAACGGTTGTAGCTCCTGTTCAAAAATCATGCTCCAAAATCAACTTCTGTCACCTCGGTGATACATTTTGGGATGGTACCTAAATTTTAAAGCAGAAATTGGGGCACTTTTGGAATTTTCATTTTTGACCAAAATCGATGGGTCCAGGGCTTAGGGAATTTCTCATATGCCGCAAAACGGTTGAAGCTCCTGTTCAAAAATCCTGCTCCGAAATCAACTTCTGTCACCTCGGTGATACATTTTGGGATGGTAGCTAAATTTTAAAGCAGAAATTGGGGCACTTTTGGAATTTTCATTTTTGACCAAAATCAATGGATCCGGGTCTTAGGGAATTTCTCATATGCCGCAAAACGGTTGAAGGTCCTGTTCAAAAATCATGCTCCGAAATCAACTTCTTTCACCTCAGTGATACATTTTGGGATGGTACCTAAAGTTTAAAGCAGAAATTGGGGCACTTTTGGAATTTTCATTTATGACCAAAGTGGATTTCTCATATGCCGGAAAACGGTTGAAGCTCCTGTTCAAAAATCATGCTCCGAAATCAACTTCTGTCACCTCAGTGATACATTTTGGGATGGTACCTAAATTTTAAACAGAAATTGGAGCACTTTTGGTATTTTCATTTTTGACCAAAATCGATGGGTCTGGGGCTTAGGGAACTTCTCATATGCCGCAAATTGGTTGAAGCTCCTGTTCAAAAATCATGCCCTGAAATCAACTTCTGTCACCTCAGTGATACATTTTGGGTTGGTACCTAAAGTTTAAAGCAGAAATTGGGGCACTTTTGGAATTTTCATTTTTGACCAAAATCGATGGGTTCGGGGCTTAGTGAATTTCTCATATGTCGCAAAACGGTTGTTGCTCCTGTTCAAAAATCATGCTCCAAAATCAACTTCTGTCACCTCGGTGATACATTTTGGGATGGTACCTACATTTTAAAGCAGAAATTGGGGCACTTTTGGAATTTTCATTTTTGACCAAAATCGATGGGTCTGGGGCTTAGGGAATTTCTCATATGCTGCAAAACGGTTGAAGCTCCTGTTCAAAAATCATGCACCGAAATCAACTTCTGTCACCTCAGTGATACATTTTGGGATGGCACCTAAAGTTTAAAGCAGAAATTGGGGCACTTTTGGAATTTTCATTTTTGACCAAAATCGATGGGTCCGGGGCTTAGTGAATTTCTCATATGTCTCAAAACGGTTGTTGCTCCTGTTCAAAAATCATGCTCCAAAATCAACTTCTGTCACCTCGGTGATACATTTTGGGATGGTACCTAAATTTTAAAGCAGAAATTGGGGCACTTTTGGAATTTTCATTTTTGACCAAAATGGATGGGTCCGGGACTTAGGGAATTTCTCATATGCCGCAAAACGGTTGAATCTCCTGTTCAAAAATCATGCACCGAAATCAACTTCTGTCACCTCAGTGATACATTTTGGGATGGTACCTAAAGTTTAAAGCAGAAATTGGGGCACTTTTGGAATTTTCATTTTTGACCAAAATCGATGGGTCCGGGGCTTAGTGAATTTCTCATATGTCGCAAAACGGTTGTTGCTCCTGTTCAAAAATCATGCTCCAAAATCAACTTCTGTCACCTCGGTGATACATTTTGGGATGGTACCTAAATTTTAAAGCAGAAATTGGGGCACTTTTGGAATTTTCATTTTTGACCAAAATCGATGGGTCTGGGGCTTGGGGAATTTCTCATATGCTGCAAAACGGTTGAATCTCCTGTACAAAAATCATGCTCCGAAATGAACGTCTGTCACCTCGGTGATGCATTTTGTGATGGTACCTAAAGTTTAAAGCAGAAATTGGGGCACTTTTGGAATTTTCATTTTTGACCAAAATCGATGGGTCCGGGGCTTAGGGAATTTCTCATATGCCGAAAAAAACGGTTGAAGCTCCTGTTCAAAAATCATGCTCCAAAATCAACTTTTGTCACCTCGGTGATACATTTTGGGATGGTAGCTAAACTTTAAAGCAGAAATTGGGGCACTTTTGGAATTTTCATTTTTGACCAAAATCAATGGGTCCGGGGCTTAGGGAATTTCTCATATGCCGCAAAATGGTTGAAGGTCCTGTTTAAAAATCATGCTCCGAAATCAACTTCTGTCACCTCAGTGAAACATTTTGTGATGGTACCTAAATTTTAAAGCAGAAATTGGGGCACTTTCGGAATTTTCATTTTTGATCAAAATTCATGGGTACGGGACTTAGGGAATTTCTCATATGCCGCAAAACATTTGAATCTCCTGTTCAAAAATCATGCTCCGAAATCAACTTCTGTCACCTCGGTGATACATTTTGGGATGGTACCTAAAGTTTAAAGCAGAAATTGGGGCACTTTTGGAATTTTCATTTTTGACCAAAATCGATGGGTCCGGGACTTAGAGAATTTCTCATATGCCGCAAAACGGTTGAATCTCCTGTTCAAAAATCATGCACCGAACTCAACTTCTGTCACCTCAGTGATACATTTTGGGATGGTATCTAAAGTTTAAAGCAGAAATTGGGGCACTTTTGGAATTTTCATTTTTGACCAAAATCGATGGGTCTGGCGCTTAGGGAATTTCTCATATGCTGCAAAACGGTTGAAGCTCCTGTTCAAAAATCATGCTCCGAAATGAACTTCTGTCACCTCGGTGATGCATTTTGTGATGGTACCTAAAGTTTAAAGCAGAAATTGGGGCACTTTTGGAATTTTCATTTTTGAACAAAATCAATGGGTCCGGGGCATAGGGAGTTTCTCATATGACACAAAATGGTTGAAGCTCCTGTTCAAAAATCATGCTCCGAAATCAACTTCTGTCACCTCAGTGAAACATTTTGGGATGGTACCTAAAGTTTAAAGCAGAAATTGGGGCACTTTTGGAATTTTCATTTTTGACCAAAATGGATGGGTCCGGGGCTTAGGGAATTTCTCATATGCCGCAAAACGGTTGAAGCTCCTGTTCAAAAATCATGCTCCGAAATCAATTTCTGTCACCTCGGTGATACATTTTGGGATGGTAGCTAAACTTTAAAGCAGAAATTGGGGCACTTTTGGTGTTTTCATTTTTGACCAAAATCAATGGATCCGGGGCTTAGGGAATTTCTCATATGCCGCAAAATGGTTGAAGGTCCTGTTTAAAAATCATGCTCCGAAATCAACTTCTGTCACCTCGGTGATACATTTTGGGATGGTACCTAAAGTTTAAAGCAGAAATTGGGGCACTTTTGGAATTTTCATTTTTGACCAAAGTGGATTTCTCATATGCCGGAAAACGGTTGAAGCTCCTGTTCAAAAATCATGCTCCGAAATCAACTTCTGTCACCTCAGTGATACATTTTGGGATGGTACCTAAATTTTAAACAGAAATTGGAGCACTTTTGGTGTTTTCATTTTTGACCAAAATCGATGGGTCTGGGGCTTAGGGAACTTCTCATATGCCGCAAATTGGTTGAAGCTCCTGTTCAAAAATCATGCCCTGAAATCAACTTCTGTCACCTCGGTGATACATTTTGGGACGGTACCTGAAGTTTAAAGCAGAAATTGGGGCACTTTTGGAATTTTCATTTTTGACCAAAATGGATGGGTCCGGGACTTAGGGAATTTCTCATATGCCGCAAAACGGTTGAATCTCCTGTTCAAAAATCATGCACCGAAATCAACTTCTGTCACCTCAGTGATACATTTTGGGTTGGTACCTAAAGTTTAAAGCAGAAATTGGGGCACTTTTGGAATTTTCATTTTTGACCAAAATTGATGGGTCCGGGGCTTAGTGAATTTCTCATATGTCGCAAAACGGTTGTAGCTCCTGTTCAAAAATCATGCTCCAAAATCAACTTCTGTCACCTCGGTGATACATTTTGGGATGGAACCTAAATTTTAAAGCAGAAATTGGGGCACTTTTGGAATTTTCATTTTTGACCAAAATCGATGGGTCTGGGGCTTAGGCAGTTTCTCATATGCCGCAAAACGGTTGAAGCTCCTGTTCAAAAATCATGCTCCGAAATCAATTTCTGTCACCTCGGTGATACATTTTGGGATGGTAGCTAAACTTTAAAGCAGAAATTGGGGCACTTTTGGAATTTTCATTTTTGACCAAAATCAATGGGTCCGGGGCTTAGGGAATTTCTCATATGCCGCAAAATGGTTGAAGGTCCTGTTTAAAAATCATGCTCCGAAATCAACTTCTGTCACCTCAGTGAAACATTTTGTGATGGTACCTAAAGTTTAAAGCAGAAATTGGGGCACTTTTGGAATTTTCATTTTTGATCAAAATTCATGGGTACGGGACTTAGGCAATTTCTCATATGCCGCAAAACGTTTGAATCTCCTGTTCAAAAATCATGCTCCGAAATCAACTTCTGTCACCTCGGTGATACATTTTGGGATGGTAGCTAAATTTTAAAGCAGAAATTGGGGCACTTTTGGAATTTTCATTTTTGACCAAAATCAATGGATCCGGGGCTAGGGAATTTCTCATATGCCGCAAAACGGTTGAAGGTCCTGTTCAAAAATCATGCTCCGAAATCAACTTCTTTCACCTCAGTGATACATTTTGGGATGGTACCTAAAGTTTAAAGCAGAAATTGGGGCACTTTTGGAATTTTCATTTATGACCAAAGTGGATTTCTCATATGCCGGAAAACGGTTGAAGCTCCTGTTCAAAAATCATGCTCCAAAATCAACTTCTGTCACCTCAGTGATACATTTTGGGATGGTACCTAAATTTTAAACAGAAATTGGAGCACTTTTGGTATTTTCATTTTTGACCAAAATCGATGGGTCTGGGGCTTAGGGAACTTCTCATATGCCGCAAATTGGTTGAAGCTCCTGTTCAAAAATCATGCCCTGAAATCAACTTCTGTCACCTCAGTGATACATTTTGGGATGGTACCTACATTTTAAAGCAGAAATTGGGGCACTTTTAAAATGTTCATTTTTGACCAAAATCGATGGGTCTGGGGCTTAGGGAATTTCTCATATGCTGCAAAACGGTTGAAGCTCCTGTTCAAAAATCATGCACCGAAATCAACTTCTGTCACCTCAGTGATACATTTTGGGATGGTACCTAAATTTTAAAGCAGAAATTGGGGCACTTTTGGAATTTTCATTTTTGACCAAAATCGATGGGTCTGGGGCTTAGGGAATTTCTCATATGCTGCAAAACGGTTGAAGCTCCTGTTCAAAAATCATGCACCGAAATCAACTTCTGTCACCTCAGTGATACATTTTGGGATGGTACCTAAATTTTAAAGCAGAAATTGGGGCACTTTTGGAATTTTCATTTTTGACCAAAATCGATGGGTCTGGGGCTTAGGGAATTTCTCATATGCTGCAAAACGGTTGAAGCTCCTGTTCAAAAATCATGCTCCGAAATGAACTTCTGTCACCTCGGTGATGCATTTTGGGATGGATCCTAAAGTTTAAAGCAGAAATTGGGGCACTTTTGGAATTTTCATTTTTGAACAAAATCAATGGGTCCGGGGCATAGGGAGTTTCTCAATATGACACAAAACAGTTGAAGCTCCTGTTCAAAAATCATGATCCAAAATCAACTTCTGTCACCTCGGTGATACATTTTGTGATGGTACCTAAAGTTTAAAGCAGAAATTGGGGCACTTTTGGAATTTTCATTTTTGAACAAAATCAATGGGTTCGGGGCATAGGGAGTTTCTCAATATGACACAAATCAGTTGAAGCTCCTGTTCAAAAATCATGATCCAAAATCAACTTCTGTCACCTCGGTGATACATTTTGGGATGGTACCTAAAGTTTAAAGCAGAAATTGGGGCACTTTTGGAATTTTCATTTTTGAACAAAATCAATGGGTTCGGGGCATAGGGAGTTTCTCAATATGACACAAAACAGTTGAAGCTCCTGTTCAAAAATCATGATCCAAAATCAACTTCTGTCACCTCGGTGATACATTTTGGGATGGTACCTAAAGTTTAAAGCAGAAATTGGGGCACTTTTGGAATTTTCATTTTTGACCAAAATCGATGGGTCCGGGCTTAGTGAATTTCTCATATGTCGCAAAACGGTTGTAGCTCCTGTTCAAAAATCATGCTCCGAAATGAACTTCTGTCACCTCGGTGATACATTTTGGGATGGTACCTAAAGTTTAAAGCAGAAATTGGGGCACTTTTGGAATTTTCATTTATGACCAAAGTGGATTTCTCATATGCCGGAAAACGGTTTAAGCTCCTGTTCAAAAATCATGCTCCGAAATCAACTTCTGTCACCTCAGTGATACATTTTGGGATGGTACCTAAATTTTAAACAGAAATTGGAGCACTTTTGGTATTTTCATTTTTGACCAAAATCGATGGGTCTGGGGCTTAGGGAACTTCTCATATGCCGCAAATTGGTTGAAGCTCCTGTTCAAAAATCATGCCCTGAAATCAACTTCTGTCACCTCAGTGATACATTTTGGGATGGTACCTACATTTTAAAGCAGAAATTGGGGCACTTTTAAAATGTTCATTTTTGACCAAAATCGATGGGTCTGGGGCTTAGGGAATTTCTCATATGCTGCAAAACGGTTGAAGCTCCTGTTCAAAAATCATGCACCGAAATCAACTTCTGTCACCTCAGTGATACATTTTGGGATGGTACCTAAATTTTAAAGCAGAAATTGGGGCACTTTTGGAATTTTCATTTTTGACCAAAATCGATGGGTCTGGGGCTTAGGGAATTTCTCATATGCTGCAAAACGGTTGAAGCTCCTGTTCAAAAATCATGCACCGAAATCAACTTCTGTCACCTCAGTGATACATTTTGGGATGGTACCTAAATTTTAAAGCAGAAATTGGGGCACTTTTGGAATTTTCATTTTTGACCAAAATCGATGGGTCTGGGGCTTAGGGAATTTCTCATATGCTGCAAAACGGTTGAAGCTCCTGTTCAAAAATCATGCACCGAAATCAACTTCTGTCACCTCGGTGATGCATTTTGTGATGGTACCTAAAGATTAAAGCAGAAATTGGGGCACTTTTGGAATTTTCATTTTTGAACAAAATCAATGGGTCCGGGGCATAGGGAGTTTCTCATATGACACAAAATGGTTGAAGCTCCTGTTCAAAAATCATGCTCCGAAATCAACTTCTGTCACCTCAGTGAAACATTTTGGGATGGTACCTAAAGTTTAAAGCAGAAATTGGGGCACTTTTGGAATTTTCATTTTTGACCAAAATGGATGGGTCCGGGGCTTAGGGAATTTCTCATATGCCGCAAATCGGTTGAAGCTCCTGTTCAAAAATCATGCTCCGAAATCAATTTCTGTCACCTCGGTGATACATTTTGGGATGGTAGCTAAACTTTAAAGCAGAATTTGGGGCACTTTTGGTATTTTCATTTTTGACTAAAATCAATGGGTCCGGGGCTTAGGGAATTTCTCATATGCCGCAAAATGGTTGAAGGTCCTGTTTAAAAATTATGCTCCGAAATCAACTTCTGTCACCTCAGTGAAACATTTTGTGATGGTACCTAAAGTTTAAAGCAGAAATTGGGGCACTTTTGGAATTTTCATTTTTGATCAAAATTCATGGGTACGGGACTTAGGGAATTTCTCATATGCCGCAAAACGGTTGAATCTCCTGTTCAAAAATCATGCTCCGAAATCAACTTCTGTCACCTCGGTGATACATTTTGGGATGGTACCTAAAGTTTAAAGCAGAAATTGGGGCACTTTTGGAATTTTCATTTTTGACCAAAATCGATGGGTCCAGGGCTTAGGGAATTTCTCATATGCTGCAAAACGGTTGAAGCTCCTGTTCAAAAATCATGCTCCGAAATCAACTTCTGTCACCTCGGTGATACATTTTGGGATGGTAGCTAAATTTTAAAGCAGAAATTGGGGCACTTTTGGAATTTTCATTTTTGACCAAAATCAATGGATCCGGGGCTTAGGGAATTTCTCATATGCTGCAAAACGGTTGAAGCTCCTGTTCAAAAATCATGCTCCGAAATGAACTTCTGTCACCTCGGTGATGCATTTTGGGATGGATCCTAAAGTTTAAAGCAGAAATTGGGGCACTTTTGGAATTTTCATTTTTGACCAAAATCGATGGGTCTGGGGCTTAGGGAATTTCTCATATGCTGCAAAACGGTTGAAGCTCCTGTTCAAAAATCATGCACCGAAATCAACTTCTGTCACCTCAGTGATACATTTTGGGATGGTACCTAAATTTTAAAGCAGAAATTGGGGCACTTTTGGAATTTTCATTTTTGACCAAAATCGATGGGTCTGGGGCTTAGGGAATTTCTCATATGCTGCAAAACGGTTGAAGCCTCTGTTCAAAAATTCATGCTCCGAAATGAACTTCTGTCACCTCGGTGATGCATTTTGGGATGGATCCTGAAGTTTAAAGCAGAAATTGGGGCACTTTTGGAATTTTCATTTTTGAACAAAATCAATGGGTCCGGGGCATAGGGAGTTTCTCAATATGACACAAAACAGTTGAAGCTCCTGTTCAAAAATCATGATCCAAAATCAACTTCTGTCACCTCGGTGATACATTTTGTGTTGGTACCTAAAGTTTAAAGCAGAAATTGGGGCACTTTTGGAATTTTCATTTTTGAACAAAATCAATGGGTTCGGGGCATAGGGAGTTTCTCAATATGACACAAAACAGTTGAAGCTCCTGTTCAAAAATCATGATCCAAAATCAACTTCTGTCACCTCGGTGATACATTTTGGGATGGTACCTAAAGTTTAAAGCAGAAATTGGGGCACTTTTGGAATTTTCATTTTTGATCAAAATTCATGGGTCCGGGCTTAGTGAATTTCTCATATGTCGCAAAACGGTTGTAGCTCCTGTTCAAAAATCATGCTCCAAAATCAACTTCTGTCACCTCGGTGATACATTTTGGGATGGTACCTAAAGTTTAAAGCAGAAATTGGGGCACTTTTGGAATTTTCATTTTTGAACAAAATCAATGGGTTCGGGGCATAGGGAGTTTCTCAATATGACACAAAACAGTTGAAGCTCCTGTTCAAAAATCATGATCCAAAATCAACTTCTGTCACCTCGGTGATACATTTTGGGATGGTACCTAAAGTTTAAAGCAGAAATTGGGGCACTTTTGGAATTTTCATTTTTGACCAAAATCGATGGGTCCGGGCTTAGTGAATTTCTCATATGTTGCAAAACGGTTGTAGCTCCTGTTCAAAAATCATGCACCGAAATCAACTTCTGTCACCTCAGTGATACATTTTGGGATGGTACCTAAAGTTTAAAGCAGAAATTGGGGCACTTTTGGAATTTTCATTTTTGACCAAAATCGATGGGTCTGGGGCTTAGGGAATTTCTCATCTGCTGCAAAACGGTTGAAGCTCCTGTTCAAAAATCATGCTCCGAAATGAACTTCTGTCACCTCGGTGATGCATTTTGTGATGGTACCTAAAGTTTAAAGCAGAAATTGGGGCACTTTTGGAATTTTCATTTTTGAACAAAATCAATGGGTCCGGGGCATAGGGAGTTTCTCATATGACACAAAATGGTTGAAGCTCCTGTTCAAAAATCATGCTCCGAAATCAACTTCTGTCACCTCAGTGAAACATTTTGGGATGGTACCTAAAGTTTAAAGCAGAAACTGGGGCACTTTTGGAATTTTCATTTTTGACCAAAATGGATGGGTCCGGGGCTTAGGGAATTTCTCATATGCCGCAAATCGGTTGAAGCTCCTGTTCAAAAATCATGCTCCGAAATCAATTTCTGTCACCTCGGTGATACATTTTGGGATGGTAGCTAAACTTTAAAGCAGAAATTGGGGCACTTTTGGTATTTTCATTTTTGACTAAAATCAATGGGTCCGGGGCTTAGGGAATTTCTCATATGCCGCAAAATGGTTGAAGGTCCTGTTTAAAAATGATGCTCCGAAATCAACTTCTGTCACCTCAGTGAAACATTTTGTGATGGTACCTAAAGTTTAAAGCAGAAATTGGGGCACTTTTGGAATTTTCATTTTTGATCAAAATTCATGGGTACGGGACTTAGGGAATTTCTCATATGCCGCAAAACGGTTGAATCTCCTGTTCAAAAATCATGCTCCGAAATCAACTTCTGTCACCTCAGTGAAACATTTTGGGATGGTACCTAAAGTTTAAAGCAGAAACTGGGGCACTTTTGGAATTTTCATTTTTGACCAAAATGGATGGGTCCGGGGCTTAGGGAATTTCTCATATGCCGCAAATCGGTTGAAGCTCCTGTTCAAAAATCATGCTCCGAAATCAATTTCTGTCACCTCGGTGATACATTTTGGGATGGTAGCTAAACTTTAAAGCAGAAATTGGGGCACTTTTGGTATTTTCATTTTTGACTAAAATCAATGGGTCCGGGGCTTAGGGAATTTCTCATATGCCGCAAAATGGTTGAAGGTCCTGTTTAAAAATGATGCTCCGAAATCAACTTCTGTCACCTCAGTGAAACATTTTGTGATGGTACCTAAAGTTTAAAGCAGAAATTGGGGCACTTTTGGAATTTTCATTTTTGATCAAAATTCATGGGTACGGGACTTAGGGAATTTCTCATATGCCGCAAAACGGTTGAATCTCCTGTTCAAAAATCATGCTCCGAAATCAACTTCTGTCACCTCGGTGATACATTTTGGGATGGTAGCTAAATTTTAAAGCAGAAATTGGGGCACTTTTGGAATTTTCATTTTTGACCAAAATCAATGGATCCGGGGCTTAGGGAATTTCTCATATGCCGCAAAACGGTTGAAGGTCCTGTTCAAAAATCATGCTCCGAAATCAACTTCTTTCACCTCAGTGATACATTTTGGGATGGTACCTAAAGTTTAAAGCAGAAATTGGGGCACTTTTGGAATTTTCATTTATGACCAAAGTGGATTTCTCATATGCCGGAAAACGGTTTAAGCTCCTGTTCAAAAATCATGCTCCGAAATCAACTTCTGTCACCTCAGTGATACATTTTGGGATGGTACCTAAATTTTAAACAGAAATTGGAGCACTTTTGGTATTTTCATTTTTGACCAAAATCGATGGGTCTGGGGCTTAGGGAACTTCTCATATGCCGCAAATTGGTTGAAGCTCCTGTTCAAAAATCATGCCCTGAAATCAACTTCTGTCACCTCAGTGATACATTTTGGGATGGTACCTAAATTTTAAAGCAGAAATTGGGGCACTTTTGGAATTTTCATTTTTGACCAAAATCGATGGGTCTGGGGCTTAGGGAATTTCTCATATGCTGCAAAACGGTTGAAGCTCCTGTTCAAAAATCATGCACCGAAATCAACTTCTGTCACCTCAGTGATACATTTTGGGATGGTACCTAAATTTTAAAGCAGAATTTGGGGCACTTTTGGAATTTTCATTTTTGACCAAAATCGATGGGTCTGGGGCTAAGGGAATTTCTCATATGCTGCAAAACGGTTGAAGCTCCTGTTCAAAAATCATGCTCCGAAATGAACTTCTGTCACCTCGGTGATGCATTTTGGGATGGATCCTAAAGTTTAAAGCAGAAATTGGGGCACTTTTGGAATTTTCATTTTTGAACAAAATCAATGGGTCCGGGGCATAGGGAGTTTCTCAATATGACACAAAACAGTTGAAGCTCCTGTTCAAAAATCATGATCCAAAATCAACTTCTGTCACCTCGGTGATACATTTTGTGATGGTACCTAAAGTTTAAAGCAGAAATTGGGGCACTTTTGGAATTTTCATTTTTGACCAAAATCGATGGGTCCGGGGCTTAGGGAATTTCTCATATGCCGAAAAAACGGTTGAAGCTCCTGTTCAAAAATCATGCTCCAAAATCAACTTTTGTCACCTCGGTGATACATTTTGGGATGGTACCTAAAGTTTAAAGCAGAAATTGGGGTACTTTTGGAATTTTCATTTTTGACCAAAATGGATGGGTCCGGGACTTAGGGAATTTCTCATATGCTGCAAAACGGTTGAATCTCCTGTTCAAAAATCATGCACCGAAATCAACTTCTGTCACCTCAGTGATACATTTTGGGATGGTACCTAAAGTTTAAAGCAGAAATTGGGGCACTTTTGGAATTTTCATTTTTGACCAAAATCGATGGGTCTGGGGCTTAGGGAATTTCTCATCTGCTGCAAAACGGTTGAAGCTCCTGTTCAAAAATCATGCTCCGAAATGAACTTCTGTCACCTCGGTGATGCATTTTGTGATGGTACCTAAAGTTTAAAGCAGAAATTGGGGCACTTTTGGAATTTTCATTTTTGAACAAAATCAATGGGTCCGGGGCATAGGGAGTTTCTCATATGACACAAAATGGTTGAAGCTCCTGTTCAAAAATCATGCTCCGAAATCAACTTCTGTCACCTCAGTGAAACATTTTGGGATGGTACCTAAAGTTTAAAGCAGAAATTGGGGCACTTTTGGAATTTTCATTTTTGACCAAAATGGATGGGTCCGGGGCTTAGGGAATTTCTCATATGCCGCAAAACGTTTGAATCTCCTGTTCAAAAATCATGCTCCGAAATCAACTTCTGTCACCTCGGTGATACATTTTGGGATGGTACCTAAAGTTTAAAGCAGAAATTGGGGCACTTTTGGAATTTTCATTTTTGACCAAAATGGATGGGTCCAGGGCTTAGGGAATTTCTCATATGCCGCAAAACGGTTGAAGGTCCTGTTAAAAAATCATGCTCCGAAATCAACTTCTTTCACCTCAGTGATACATTTTGGGATGGTACCTAAAGTTTAAAGCAGAAATTGGGGCACTTTTGGAATTTTCATTTTTGACCAAAATGGATGGGTCCGGGGCTTAGGGAATTTCTCATATGCCGCAAAACGTTTGAATCTCCTGTTCAAAAATCATGCTCCGAAATCAACTTCTGTCACCTCGGTGATACATTTTGGGATGGTACCTAAAGTTTAAAGCAGAAATTGGGGCACTTTTGGAATTTTCATTTATGACCAAAGTGGATTTCTCATATGCCGGAAAACGGTTGAAGCTCCTGTTCAAAAATCATGCTCCGAAATCAACTTCTGTCACCTCAGTGATACATTTTGGGATGGTACCTAAATTTTAAACAGAAATTGGAGCACTTTTGGTATTTTCATTTTTGATCAAAATCGATGGTTAGGGAACTTCTCATATGCCGCAAATTGGTTGAAGCTCCTGTTCAAAAATCATGCCCTGAAATCAACTTCTGTCACCTCAGTGATACATTTTGGGTTGGTACCTAAAGTTTAAAGCAGAAATTGGGGCACTTTTGGAATTTTCATTTTTGACCAAAATCGATGGGTCCGGGGCTTAGTGAATTTCTCATATGTCGCAAAACGGTTGTTGCTCCTGTTCAAAAATCATGCTCCAAAATCAACTTCTGTCACCTCGGTGATACATTTTGGGATGGTACCTAAATTTTAAAGCAGAAATTGGGGCACTTTTGGAATTTTCATTTTTGACCAAAATTGATGGGTCTGGGGCTTAGGGAATTTCTCATATGCTGCAAAACGGTTGAAGCTCCTGTTCAAAAATCATGCACCGAAATCAACTTCTGTCACCTCAGTGATACATTTTGGGATGGTACCTAAAGTTTAAAGCAGAAATTGGGGCACTTTTGGAATTTTCATTTTTGACAAAAATCGATGGGTCCGGGGCTTAGTGAATTTCTCATATGTCGCAAAACGGTTGTTGCTCCTGTTCAAAAATCATGCTCCAAAATCAACTTCTGTCACCTCGGTGATACATTTTGGGATGGTACCTAAATTTTAAAGCAGAAATTGGGGCACTTTTGGAATTTTCATTTTTGACCAAAATCGATGGGTCTGGGGCTTAGGGAATTTCTCATATGACACAAAATGGTTGAAGCTCCTGTTCAAAAATCATGCTCCGAAATCAACTTCTGTCACCTCAGTGAAACATTTTGGGATGGTACCTAAAGTTTAAAGCAGAAATTGGGGCACTTTTGGAATTTTCATTTTTGACCAAAATCGATGGGTCCGGGGCTTAGTGAATTTCTCATATGTCGCAAAACGGTTGTTGCTCCTGTTCAAAAATCATGCTCCAAAATCAACTTCTGTCACCTCGGTGATACATTTTGGGATGGTACCTAAATTTTAAAGCAGAAATTGGGGCACTTTTGGAATTTTCATTTTTGACCAAAATCGATGGGTCTGGGGCTTAGGGAATTTCTCATATGACACAAAATGGTTGAAGCTCCTGTTCAAAAATCATGCTCCGAAATCAACTTCTGTCACCTCAGTGAAACATTTTGGGATGGTATCTAAAGTTTAAAGCAGAAATTGGGGCACTTTTGGAATTTTCATTTTTGACCAAAATGGAATGGTCCGGGGCTTAGGGAATTTCTCATATGCCGCAAATCGGTTGAAGCTCCTGTTCAAAAATCATGCTCCGAAATCAATTTCTGTCACCTCGGTGATACATTTTGGGATGGTAGCTAAACTTTAAAGCAGAAATTGGGGCACTTTTGGAATTTTCATTTTTGACCAAAATCAATGGGTCCGGGGCTTAGGGAATTTCTCATATGCCGCAAAATGGTTGAAGGTCCTGTTTAAAAATCATGCTCCGAAATCAACTTCTGTCACCTCAGTGAAACATTTTGTGATGGTACCTAAATTTTAAAGCAGAAATTGGGGCACTTTTGGAATTTTCATTTTTGATCAAAATTCATGGGTACGGGACTTAGGGAATTTCTCATATGCCGTAAAACATTTGAATCTCCTGTTCAAAAATCATGCTCCGAAATCAACTTCTGTCACCTCAGTGATACATTTTGGGATGGTACCTAAAGTTTAAAGCAGAAATTGGGGCACTTTTGGAATTTTCATTTTTGACCAAAATCGATGGGTCCAGGGCTTAGGGAATTTCTCATATGCCGCAAAACGTTTGAATCTCCTGTTCAAAAATCATGCTCCGAAATCAACTTCTGTCACCTCAGTGATACATTTTGGGATGGTACCTAAAGTTTAAAGCAGAAATTGGGGCACTTTTGGAATTTTCATTTTTGACCAAAATCGATGGGTCTGGGGCTTAGGGAATTTCTCATCTGCTGCAAAACGGTTGAAGCTCCTGTTCAAAAATCATGCTCCGAAATGAACTTCTGTCACCTCGGTGATGCATTTTGTGATGGTACCTAAAGTTTAAAGCAGAAATTGGGGCACTTTTGGAATTTTCATTTTTGAACAAAATCAATGGGTCCGGGGCATAGGGAGTTTCTCATATGACACAAAATGGTTGAAGGTCCTGTTTAAAAATCATGCTCCGAAATCAACTTCTGTCACCTCAGTGAAACATTTTGTGATGGTACCTAAAGTTTAAAGCAGAAATTGGGGCACTTTTGGAATTTTCATTTTTGATCAAAATTCATGGGTACGGGACTTAGGGAATTTCTCATATGCCGCAAAACGGTTGAATCTCCTGTTCAAAAATCATGCTCCGAAATCAACTTCTGTCACCTCGGTGTAACATTTTGGGATGGTACCTAAAGTTTAAAGCAGAAATTGGGGCACTTTTGGAATTTTCATTTTTGACCAAAATCGATGGGTCCGGGGCTTAGTGAATTTCTCATATGTCGCAAAACGGTTGTTGCTCCTGTTCAAAAATCATGCTCCAAAATCAACTTCTGTCACCTCGGTGATACATTTTGGGATGGTACCTAAATTTTAAAGCAGAAATTGGGGCACTTTTGGAATTTTCATTTTTGACCAAAATCGATGGGTCTGGGACTTAGGGAATTTCTCATATGCCGCAAAACGGTTGAATCTCCTGTTCAAAAATCATGCTCCGAAATCAACTTCTGTCACCTCAGTGATACATTTTGTGATGGTACCTAAAGTTTAAAGCAGAAATTGGGGCACTTTTGGAATTTTCATTTTTGAACAAAATCAATGGGTCCGGGGCATAGGGAGTTTCTCAATATGACACAAAACAGTTGAAGCTCCTGTTCAAAAATCATGATCCAAAATCAACTTCTGTCACCTCGGTGATACATTTTGGGATGGTACCTAAAGTTTAAAGCAGAAATTGGGGCACTTTTGGAATTTTCATTTTTGATCAAAATTCATGGGTACGGGACTTAGGGAATTTCTCATATGCCGCAAAACGGTTGAATCTCCTGTTCAAAAATCATGCTCCGAAATGAACTTCTGTCACCTCAGTGATGCATTTTGGGATGGTACCTAAAGTTTAAAGCAGAAATTGGGGCACTTTTGGAATTTTCATTTTTGACCAAAATCGATGGGTCCGTGGCTTAGGGAATTTCTCATATGCCGGAAAACTGTTGAAGCTCCTGTTCAAAAATCATGCTCCGAAATCAACTTCTGTCACCTCAGTGAAACATTTTGTGATGGTACCTAAATTTTAAAGCAGAAATTGGGGCACTTTTGGAATTTTCATTTTTGATCAAAATTCATGGGTACGGGACTTAGGGAATTTCTCATATGCCGTAAAACATTTGAATCTCCTGTTCAAAAATCATGCTCCGAAATCAACTTCTGTCACCTCAGTGATACATTTTGGGATGGTACCTAAAGTTTAAAGCAGAAATTGGGGCACTTTTGGAATTTTCATTTTTGACCAAAATCGATGGGTCCAGGGCTTAGGGAATTTCTCATATGCCGCAAAACGTTTGAATCTCCTGTTCAAAAATCATGCTCCGAAATCAACTTCTGTCACCTCAGTGATACATTTTGGGATGGTACCTAAAGTTTAAAGCAGAAATTGGGGCACTTTTGGAATTTTCATTTTTGACCAAAATCGATGGGTCTGGGGCTTAGGGAATTTCTCATCTGCTGCAAAACGGTTGAAGCTCCTGTTCAAAAATCATGCTCCGAAATGAACTTCTGTCACCTCGGTGATGCATTTTGTGATGGTACCTAAAGTTTAAAGCAGAAATTGGGGCACTTTTGGAATTTTCATTTTTGAACAAAATCAATGGGTCCGGGGCATAGGGAGTTTCTCATATGACACAAAATGGTTGAAGGTCCTGTTTAAAAATCATGCTCCGAAATCAACTTCTGTCACCTCAGTGAAACATTTTGTGATGGTACCTAAAGTTTAAAGCAGAAATTGGGGCACTTTTGGAATTTTCATTTTTGATCAAAATTCATGGGTACGGGACTTAGGGAATTTCTCATATGCCGCAAAACGGTTGAATCTCCTGTTCAAAAATCATGCTCCGAAATCAACTTCTGTCACCTCGGTGTAACATTTTGGGATGGTACCTAAAGTTTAAAGCAGAAATTGGGGCACTTTTGGAATTTTCATTTTTGACCAAAATTGATGGGTCCAGGGCCTAGGGAATTTCTCATATGCCGCAAAACGGTTGAATCTCCTGTTCAAAAATCATGCTCCGAAATCAACTTCTGTCACCTCGGTGATACATTTTGGGATGGTACCTAAAGTTTAAAGCAGAAATTGGGGCACTTTTGGAATTTTCATTTTTGACCAAAATCGATGGGTCCGGGGCTTAGTGAATTTCTCATATGTCGCAAAACGGTTGTTGCTCCTGTTCAAAAATCATGCTCCGAAATCAACTTCTTTCACCTCAGTGATACATTTTGGGATGGTACCTAAAGTTTAAAGCAGAAATTGGGGCACTTTTGGAATTTTCATTTATGACCAAAGTGGATTTCTCATATGCCGGAAAACGGTTTAAGCTCCTGTTCAAAAATCATGCTCCGAAATCAACTTCTGTCACCTCAGTGATACATTTTGGGATGGTACCTAAATTTTAAACAGAAATTGGAGCACTTTTGGTATTTTCATTTTTGACCAAAATCGATGGGTCTGGGGCTTAGGGAACTTCTCATATGCCGCAAATTGGTTGAAGCTCCTGTTCAAAAATCATGCCCTGAAATCAACTTCTGTCACCTCAGTGATACATTTTGGGATGGTACCTAAATTTTAAAGCAGAAATTGGGGCACTTTTGGAATTTTCATTTTTGACCAAAATCGATGGGTCTGGGGCTTAGGGAATTTCTCATGTGCTGCAAAACGGTTGAAGCTCCTGTTCAAAAATCATGCACCGAAATCAACTTCTGTCACCTCAGTGATACATTTTGGGATGGTACCTAAATTTTAAAGCAGAAATTGGGGCACTTTTGGAATTTTCATTTTTGACCAAAATCGATGGGTCTGGGGCTAAGGGAATTTCTCATATGCTGCAAAACGGTTGAAGCTCCTGTTCAAAAATCATGCTCCGAAATGAACTTCTGTCACCTCGGTGATGCATTTTGGGATGGATCCTAAAGTTTAAAGCAGAAATTGGGGCACTTTTGGAATTTTCATTTTTGAACAAAATCAATGGGTCCGGGGCATAGGGAGTTTCTCAATATGACACAAAACAGTTGAAGCTCCTGTTCAAAAATCATGATCCAAAATCAACTTCTGTCACCTCGGTGATACATTTTGTGATGGTACCTAAAGTTTAAAGCAGAAATTGGGGCACTTTTGGAATTTTCATTTTTGAACAAAATCAATGGGTTCGGGGCATAGGGAGTTTCTCAATATGACACAAAACAGTTGAAGCTCCTGTTCAAAAATCATGATCCAAAATCAACTTCTGTCACCTCGGTGATACATTTTGGGATGGTACCTAAAGTTTAAAGCAGAAATTGGGGCACTTTTGGAATTTTCATTTTTGACCAAAATCGATGGGTCCGGGCTTAGTGAATTTCTCATATGTCGCAAAACGGTTGTAGCTCCTGTTCAAAAATCATGCTCCAAAATCAACTTCTGTCACCTCGGTGATACATTTTGGGATGGTACCTAAATTTTAAAGCAGAAATTGGGGCACTTTTGGAATTTTCATTTTTGACCAAAATCGATGGGTCCGGGGCTTAGGGAATTTCTCATATGCCGAAAAAACGGTTGAAGCTCCTGTTCAAAAATCATGCTCCAAAATCAACTTTTGTCACCTCGGTGATACATTTTGGGATGGTACCTAAAGTTTAAAGCAGAAATTGGGGTACTTTTGGAATTTTCATTTTTGACCAAAATGGATGGGTCCGGGACTTAGGGAATTTCTCATATGCTGCAAAACGGTTGAATCTCCTGTTCAAAAATCATGCACCGAAATCAACTTCTGTCACCTCAGTGATACATTTTGGGATGGTACCTAAAGTTTAAAGCAGAAATTGGGGCACTTTTGGAATTTTCATTTTTGACCAAAATCGATGGGTCTGGGGCTTAGGGAATTTCTCATCTGCTGCAAAACGGTTGAAGCTCCTGTTCAAAAATCATGCTCCGAAATGAACTTCTGTCACCTCGGTGATGCATTTTGTGATGGTACCTAAAGTTTAAAGCAGAAATTGGGGCACTTTTGGAATTTTCATTTTTGAACAAAATCAATGGGTCCGGGGCATAGGGAGTTTCTCATATGACACAAAATGGTTGAAGCTCCTGTTCAAAAATCATGCTCCGAAATCAACTTCTGTCACCTCAGTGAAACATTTTGGGATGGTACCTAAAGTTTAAAGCAGAAATTGGGGCACTTTTGGAATTTTCATTTTTGACCAAAATGGATGGGTCCGGGGCTTAGGGAATTTCTCATATGCCGCAAAACGTTTGAATCTCCTGTTCAAAAATCATGCTCCGAAATCAACTTCTGTCACCTCGGTGATACATTTTGGGATGGTACCTAAAGTTTAAAGCAGAAATTGGGGCACTTTTGGAATTTTCATTTTTGACCAAAATCGATGGGTCCAGGGCTTAGGGAATTTCTCATATGCCGCAAAACGGTTGAAGGTCCTGTTCAAAAATCATGCTCCGAAATCAACTTCTTTCACCTCAGTGATACATTTTGGGATGGTACCTAAAGTTTAAAGCAGAAATTGGGGCACTTTTGGAATTTTCATTTTTGACCAAAATGGATGGGTCCGGGGCTTAGGGAATTTCTCATATGCCGCAAAACGTTTGAATCTCCTGTTCAAAAATCATGCTCCGAAATCAACTTCTGTCACCTCGGTGATACATTTTGGGATGGTACCTAAAGTTTAAAGCAGAAATTGGGGCACTTTTGGAATTTTCATTTATGACCAAAGTGGATTTCTCATATGCCGGAAAACGGTTGAAGCTCCTGTTCAAAAATCATGCTCCGAAATCAACTTCTGTCACCTCAGTGATACATTTTGGGATGGTACCTAAATTTTAAACAGAAATTGGAGCACTTTTGGTATTTTCATTTTTGATCAAAATCGATGGTTAGGGAACTTCTCATATGCCGCAAATTGGTTGAAGCTCCTGTTCAAAAATCATGCCCTGAAATCAACTTCTGTCACCTCAGTGATACATTTTGGGTTGGTACCTAAAGTTTAAAGCAGAAATTGGGGCACTTTTGGAATTTTCATTTTTGACCAAAATCGATGGGTCCGGGGCTTAGTGAATTTCTCATATGTCGCAAAACGGTTGTTGCTCCTGTTCAAAAATCATGCTCCAAAATCAACTTCTGTCACCTCGGTGATACATTTTGGGATGGTACCTAAATTTTAAAGCAGAAATTGGGGCACTTTTGGAATTTTCATTTTTGACCAAAATTGATGGGTCTGGGGCTTAGGGAATTTCTCATATGCTGCAAAACGGTTGAAGCTCCTGTTCAAAAATCATGCACCGAAATCAACTTCTGTCACCTCAGTGATACATTTTGGGATGGTACCTAAAGTTTAAAGCAGAAATTGGGGCACTTTTGGAATTTTCATTTTTGACAAAAATCGATGGGTCCGGGGCTTAGTGAATTTCTCATATGTCGCAAAACGGTTGTTGCTCCTGTTCAAAAATCATGCTCCAAAATCAACTTCTGTCACCTCGGTGATACATTTTGGGATGGTACCTAAATTTTAAAGCAGAAATTGGGGCACTTTTGGAATTTTCATTTTTGACCAAAATCGATGGGTCTGGGGCTTAGGGAATTTCTCATATGACACAAAATGGTTGAAGCTCCTGTTCAAAAATCATGCTCCGAAATCAACTTCTGTCACCTCAGTGAAACATTTTGGGATGGTACCTAAAGTTTAAAGCAGAAATTGGGGCACTTTTGGAATTTTCATTTTTGACCAAAATCGATGGGTCCGGGGCTTAGTGAATTTCTCATATGTCGCAAAACGGTTGTTGCTCCTGTTCAAAAATCATGCTCCAAAATCAACTTCTGTCACCTCGGTGATACATTTTGGGATGGTACCTAAATTTTAAAGCAGAAATTGGGGCACTTTTGGAATTTTCATTTTTGACCAAAATCGATGGGTCTGGGGCTTAGGGAATTTCTCATATGACACAAAATGGTTGAAGCTCCTGTTCAAAAATCATGCTCCGAAATCAACTTCTGTCACCTCAGTGAAACATTTTGGGATGGTATCTAAAGTTTAAAGCAGAAATTGGGGCACTTTTGGAATTTTCATTTTTGACCAAAATGGAATGGTCCGGGGCTTAGGGAATTTCTCATATGCCGCAAATCGGTTGAAGCTCCTGTTCAAAAATCATGCTCCGAAATCAATTTCTGTCACCTCGGTGATACATTTTGGGATGGTAGCTAAACTTTAAAGCAGAAATTGGGGCACTTTTGGAATTTTCATTTTTGACCAAAATCAATGGGTCCGGGGCTTAGGGAATTTCTCATATGCCGCAAAATGGTTGAAGGTCCTGTTTAAAAATCATGCTCCGAAATCAACTTCTGTCACCTCAGTGAAACATTTTGTGATGGTACCTAAATTTTAAAGCAGAAATTGGGGCACTTTTGGAATTTTCATTTTTGATCAAAATTCATGGGTACGGGACTTAGGGAATTTCTCATATGCCGTAAAACATTTGAATCTCCTGTTCAAAAATCATGCTCCGAAATCAACTTCTGTCACCTCAGTGATACATTTTGGGATGGTACCTAAAGTTTAAAGCAGAAATTGGGGCACTTTTGGAATTTTCATTTTTGACCAAAATCGATGGGTCCAGGGCTTAGGGAATTTCTCATATGCCGCAAAACGTTTGAATCTCCTGTTCAAAAATCATGCTCCGAAATCAACTTCTGTCACCTCAGTGATACATTTTGGGATGGTACCTAAAGTTTAAAGCAGAAATTGGGGCACTTTTGGAATTTTCATTTTTGACCAAAATCGATGGGTCTGGGGCTTAGGGAATTTCTCATCTGCTGCAAAACGGTTGAAGCTCCTGTTCAAAAATCATGCTCCGAAATGAACTTCTGTCACCTCGGTGATGCATTTTGTGATGGTACCTAAAGTTTAAAGCAGAAATTGGGGCACTTTTGGAATTTTCATTTTTGAACAAAATCAATGGGTCCGGGGCATAGGGAGTTTCTCATATGACACAAAATGGTTGAAGGTCCTGTTTAAAAATCATGCTCCGAAATCAACTTCTGTCACCTCAGTGAAACATTTTGTGATGGTACCTAAAGTTTAAAGCAGAAATTGGGGCACTTTTGGAATTTTCATTTTTGATCAAAATTCATGGGTACGGGACTTAGGGAATTTCTCATATGCCGCAAAACGGTTGAATCTCCTGTTCAAAAATCATGCTCCGAAATCAACTTCTGTCACCTCGGTGTAACATTTTGGGATGGTACCTAAAGTTTAAAGCAGAAATTGGGGCACTTTTGGAATTTTCATTTTTGACCAAAATCGATGGGTCCGGGGCTTAGTGAATTTCTCATATGTCGCAAAACGGTTGTTGCTCCTGTTCAAAAATCATGCTCCAAAATCAACTTCTGTCACCTCGGTGATACATTTTGGGATGGTACCTAAATTTTAAAGCAGAAATTGGGGCACTTTTGGAATTTTCATTTTTGACCAAAATCGATGGGTCTGGGACTTAGGGAATTTCTCATATGCTGCAAAACGGTTGAAGCTCCTGTTCAAAAATCATGCTCCGAAATGAACTTCTGTTACCTCGGTGATGCATTTTGGGATGGTACCTAAAGTTTAAAGCAGAAATTGGGGCACTTTTGGAATTTTCATTTTTGACCAAAATTGATGGGTCCAGGGCCTAGGGAATTTCTCATATGCCGCAAAACGGTTGAATCTCCTGTTCAAAAATCATGCTCCGAAATGAACTTCTGTCACCTCAGTGATGCATTTTGGGATGGTACCTAAAGTTTAAAGCAGAAATTGGGGCACTTTTGGAATTTTCATTTTTTACCAAAATCGATGGGTCCGTGGCTTAGGGAATTTCTCATATGCCGGAAAACGGTTGAAGCTCCTGTTCAAAAATCATGCTCCGAAATCAACTTCTGTCACCTCAGTGAAACATTTTGTGATGGTACCTAAAGTTTAAAGCAGAAATTGGGGCACTTTTGGAATTTTCATTTTTGAACAAAATCAATGGGTCCGGGGCATAGGGAGTTTCTCAATATGACACAAAACAGTTGAAGCTCCTGTTCAAAAATCATGATCCAAAATCAACTTCTGTCACCTCGGTGATACATTTTGGGATGGTACCTAAAGTTTAAAGCAGAAATTGGGGCACTTTTGGAATTTTCATTTTTGATCAAAATTCATGGGTACGGGACTTAGGGAATTTCTCATATGCCGCAAAACGGTTGAATCTCCTGTTCAAAAATCATGCTCCGAAATCAACTTCTGTCACCTCGGTGATACATTTTGGGATATTACCTAAATTTTAAAGCAGAAATTGGGGCACTTTTGGAATTTTCATTTTTGACCAAAATCGATGGGTCTGGGACTTAGGGAATTTCTCATATGCTGCAAAACGGTTGAAGCTCCTGTTCAAAAATCATGCTCCGAAATGAACTTCTGTCACCTCAGTGATGCATTTTGGGATGGTACCTAAAGTTTAAAGCAGAAATTGGGGCACTTTTGGAATTTTCATTTTTGACCAAAATCGATGGGTCCGTGGCTTAGGGAATTTCTCATATGCCGGAAAACTGTTGAAGCTCCTGTTCAAAAATCATGCTCCGAAATCAACTTCTGTCACCTCAGTGAAACATTTTGTGATGGTACCTAAATTTTAAAGCAGAAATTGGGGCACTTTTGGAATTTTCATTTTTGATCAAAATTCATGGGTACGGGACTTAGGGAATTTCTCATATGCCGTAAAACATTTGAATCTCCTGTTCAAAAATCATGCTCCGAAATCAACTTCTGTCACCTCAGTGATACATTTTGGGATGGTACCTAAAGTTTAAAGCAGAAATTGGGGCACTTTTGGAATTTTCATTTTTGACCAAAATCGATGGGTCCAGGGCTTAGGGAATTTCTCATATGCTGCAAAACGTTTGAATCTCCTGTTCAAAAATCATGCTCCGAAATCAACTTCTGTCACCTCAGTGATACATTTTGGGATGGTACCTAAAGTTTAAAGCAGAAATTGGGGCACTTTTGGAATTTCATTTTTGACCAAAATCGATGGGTCTGGGGCTTAGGGAATTTCTCATCTGCTGCAAAACGGTTGAAGCTCCTGTTCAAAAATCATGCTCCGAAATGAACTTCTGTCACCTCGGTGATGCATTTTGTGATGGTACCTAAAGTTTAAAGCAGAAATTGGGGCACTTTTGGAATTTTCATTTTTGAACAAAATCAATGGGTCCGGGGCATAGGGAGTTTCTCATATGACACAAAATGGTTGAAGGTCCTGTTTAAAAATCATGCTCCGAAATCAACTTCTGTCACCTCAGTGAAACATTTTGTGATGGTACCTAAAGTTTAAAGCAGAAATTGGGGCACTTTTGGAATTTTCATTTTTGATCAAAATTCATGGGTACGGGACTTAGGGAATTTCTCATATGCCGCAAAACGGTTGAATCTCCTGTTCAAAAATCATGCTCCGAAATCAACTTCTGTCACCTCGGTGTAACATTTTGGGATGGTACCTAAAGTTTAAAGCAGAAATTGGGGCACTTTTGGAATTTTCATTTTTGACCAAAATTGATGGGTCCAGGGCCTAGGGAATTTCTCATATGCCGCAAAACGGTTGAATCTCCTGTTCAAAAATCATGCTCCGAAATCAACTTCTGTCACCTCGGTGATACATTTTGGGATGGTACCTAAAGTTTAAAGCAGAAATTGGGGCACTTTTGGAATTTTCATTTTTGACCAAAATCGATGGGTCCGGGGCTTAGTGAATTTCTCATATGTCGCAAAACGGTTGTTGCTCCTGTTCAAAAATCATGCTCCAAAATCAACTTCTGTCACCTCGGTGATACATTTTGGGATGGTACCTAAATTTTAAAGCAGAAATTGGGGCACTTTTGGAATTTTCATTTTTGACCAAAATCGATGGGTCTGGGACTTAGGGAATTTCTCATATGCTGCAAAACGGTTGAAGCTCCTGTTCAAAAATCATGCTCCGAAATGAACTTCTGTTACCTCGGTGATGCATTTTGGGATGGTACCTAAAGTTTAAAGCAGAAATTGGGGCACTTTTGGAATTTTCATTTTTGACCAAAATTGATGGGTCCAGGGCCTAGGGAATTTCTCATATGCCGCAAAACGGTTGAATCTCCTGTTCAAAAATCATGCTCCGAAATGAACTTCTGTCACCTCAGTGATGCATTTTGGGATGGTACCTAAAGTTTAAAGCAGAAATTGGGGCACTTTTGGAATTTTCATTTTTTACCAAAATCGATGGGTCCGTGGCTTAGGGAATTTCTCATATGCCGGAAAACGGTTGAAGCTCCTGTTCAAAAATCATGCTCCGAAATCAACTTCTGTCACCTCAGTGAAACATTTTGTGATGGTACCTAAAGTTTAAAGCAGAAATTGGGGCACTTTTGGAATTTTCATTTTTGAACAAAATCAATGGGTCCGGGGCATAGGGAGTTTCTCAATATGACACAAAACAGTTGAAGCTCCTGTTCAAAAATCATGATCCAAAATCAACTTCTGTCACCTCGGTGATACATTTTGGGATGGTACCTAAAGTTTAAAGCAGAAATTGGGGCACTTTTGGAATTTTCATTTTTGATCAAAATTCATGGGTACGGGACTTAGGGAATTTCTCATATGCCGCAAAACGGTTGAATCTCCTGTTCAAAAATCATGCTCCGAAATCAACTTCTGTCACCTCGGTGATACATTTTGGGATGGTACCTAAAGTTTAAAGCAGAAATTGGGGCACTTTTGGAATTTTCATTTTTGACCAAAGTGGATTTCTCATATGCCGGAAAATGGTTGAAGCTCCTGTTCAAAAATCATGCTCCGAAATCAACTTCTGTCACCTCAGTGATACATTTTGGGATGGTACCTAAAGTTTAAAGCAGAAATTGGGGCACTTTTGGAATTTTCATTTTTGACCAAAATCGATGGGTCCGGGGCTTAGTGAATTTCTCATATGTCGCAAAATGGTTGTTGCTCCTGTTCAAAAATCATGCTCCAAAATCAACTTCTGTCACCTCGGTGATACATTTTGGGATGGTACCTAAATTTTAAAGCAGAAATTGGGGCACTTTTGGAATTTTCATTTTTGACCAAAATCGATGGGTCTGGGACTTAGGGAATTTCTCATATGCTGCAAAACGGTTGAAGCTCCTGTTCAAAAATCATGCTCCGAAATGAACTTCTGTCACCTCAGTGATGCATTTTGGGATGGTACCTAAAGTTTAAAGCAGAAATTGGGGCACTTTTGGAATTTTCATTTTTGAACAAAATCAATGGGTCCGGGGCATAGGGAGTTTCTTCTCATATGACACAAAATGGTTGAAGCTCCTGTTCAAAAATCATGCTCCGAAATCAACTTCTGTCACCTCAGTGAAACATTTTGGGATGGTACCTAAAGTTTAAAGCAGAAATTGGGGCACTTTTGGAATTTTCATTTTTGACCAAAATGGATGGGTCCGGGGCTTAGGGAATTTCTCATATGCCGCAAAACGTTTGAATCTCCTGTTCAAAAATCATGCTCCGAAATCAACTTCTGTCACCTCGGTGATACATTTTGGGATGGTACCTAAAGTTTAAAGCAGAAATTGGGGCACTTTTGGAATTTTCATTTTTGACCAAAATCGATGGGTCCAGGGCTTAGGGAATTTCTCATATGCCGCAAAACGGTTGAAGGTCCTGTTCAACAATCATGCTCCGAAATCAACTTCTTTCACCTCAGTGATACATTTTGGGATGGTACCTAAAGTTTAAAGCAGAAATTGGGGCACTTTTGGAATTTTCATTTATGACCAAAGTGGATTTCTCATATGCCGGAAAACGGTTGAAGCTCCTGTTCAAAAATCATGCTCCGAAATCAACTTCTGTCACCTCAGTGATACATTTTGGGATGGTACCTAAATTTTAAACAGAAATTGGAGCACTTTTGGTATTTTCATTTTTGATCAAAATCGATGGTTAGGGAACTTCTCATATGCCGCAAATTGGTTGAAGCTCCTGTTCAAAAATCATGCCCTGAAATCAACTTCTGTCACCTCAGTGATACATTTTGGGTTGGTACCTAAAGTTTAAAGCAGAAATTGGGGCACTTTTGGAATTTTCATTTTTGACCAAAATCGATGGGTCCGGGGCTTAGTGAATTTCTCATATGTCACAAAACGGTTGTTGCTCCTGTTCAAAAATCATGCTCCAAAATCAACTTCTGTCACCTCGGTGATACATTTTGGGATGGTACCTAAATTTTAAAGCAGAAATTGGGGCACTTTTGGAATTTTCATTTTTGACCAAAATTGATGGGTCTGGGGCTTAGGGAATTTCTCATATGCTGCAAAACGGTTGAAGCTCCTGTTCAAAAATCATGCACCGAAATCAACTTCTGTCACCTCAGTGATACATTTTGGGATGGTACCTAAAGTTTAAAGCAGAAATTGGGGCACTTTTGGAATTTTCATTTTTGACCAAAATCGATGGGTCCGGGGCTTAGTGAATTTCTCATATGTCGCAAAACGGTTGTTGCTCCTGTTCAAAAATCATGCTCCAAAATCAACTTCTGTCACCTCGGTGATACATTTTGGGATGGTACCTAAATTTTAAAGCAGAAATTGGGGCACTTTTGGAATTTTCATTTTTGACCAAAATCGATGGGTCTGGGGCTTAGGGAGTTTCTCATATGACACAAAATGGTTGAAGCTCCTGTTCAAAAATCATGCTCCGAAATCAACTTCTGTCACCTCAGTGAAACATTTTGGGATGGTATCTAAAGTTTAAAGCAGAAATTGGGGCACTTTTGGAATTTTCATTTTTGACCAAAATGGAATGGTCCGGGGCTTAGGGAATTTCTCATATGCCGCAAATCGGTTGAAGCTCCTGTTCAAAAATCATGCTCCGAAATCAATTTCTGTCACCTCGGTGATACATTTTGGGATGGTAGCTAAACTTTAAAGCAGAAATTGGGGCACTTTTGGAATTTTCATTTTTGACCAAAATCAATGGGTCCGGGGCTTAGGGAATTTCTCATATGCCGCAAAATGGTTGAAGGTCCTGTTTAAAAATCATGCTCCGAAATCAACTTCTGTCACCTCAGTGAAACATTTTGTGATGGTACCTAAATTTTAAAGCAGAAATTGGGGCACTTTTGGAATTTTCATTTTTGATCAAAATTCATGGGTACGGGACTTAGGGAATTTCTCATATGCCGTAAAACATTTGAATCTCCTGTTCAAAAATCATGCTCCGAAATCAACTTCTGTCACCTCGGTGATACATTTTGGGATGGTACCTAAAGTTTAAAGCAGAAATTGGGGCACTTTTGGAATTTTCATTTTTGACCAAAATCGATGGGTCTGGGGCTTAGGGAATTTCTCATCTGCTGCAAAACGGTTGAAGCTCCTGTTCAAAAATCATGCTCCGAAATGAACTTCTGTCACCTCGGTGATGCATTTTGTGATGGTACCTAAAGTTTAAAGCAGAAATTGGGGCACTTTTGGAATTTTCATTTTTGAACAAAATCAATGGGTCCGGGGCATAGGGAGTTTCTCATATGACACAAAATGGTTGAAGGTCCTGTTTAAAAATCATGCTCCGAAATCAACTTCTGTCACCTCAGTGAAACATTTTGTGATGGTACCTAAAGTTTAAAGCAGAAATTGGGGCACTTTTGGAATTTTCATTTTTGATCAAAATTCATGGGTACGGGACTTAGGGAATTTCTCATATGCCGCAAAACGGTTGAATCTCCTGTTCAAAAATCATGATCCAAAATCAACTTCTGTCACCTCGGTGTAACATTTTGGGATGGTACCTAAAGTTTAAAGCAGAAATTGGGGCACTTTTGGAATTTTCATTTTTGACCAAAATCGATGGGTCCAGGGCCTAGGGAATTTCTCATATGCCGCAAAACGGTTGAATCTCCTGTTCAAAAATCATGCTCCGAAATCAACTTCTGTCACCTCGGTGATACATTTTGGGATGGTACCTAAAGTTTAAAGCAGAAATTGGGGCACTTTTGGAATTTTCATTTTTGACCAAAATCGATGGGTCCGGGGCTTAGTGAATTTC
Source organism: Pseudophryne corroboree (assembly GCF_028390025.1). Classification (NCBI taxonomy): domain Eukaryota; kingdom Metazoa; phylum Chordata; class Amphibia; order Anura; family Myobatrachidae; genus Pseudophryne; species Pseudophryne corroboree. The sequence goes on from NC_086450.1 coordinate 113,342,712, forward strand.
TCATATGTCGCAAAACGGTTGTTGCTCCTGTTCAAAAATCATGCTCCAAAATCAACTTCTGTCACCTCGGTGATACATTTTGGGATGGTACCTAAAGTTTAAAGCAGAAATTGGGGCACTTTTGGAATTTTCATTTTTGATCAAAATTCATGGGTACGGGACTTAGGGAATTTCTCATATGCCGCAAAACGGTTGAATCTCCTGTTCAAAAATCATGCTCCGAAATCAACTTCTGTCACCTCGGTGATACATTTTGGGATGGTACCTAAAGTTTAAAGCAGAAATTGGGGCACTTTTGGAATTTTCATTTTTGACCAAAGTGGATTTCTCATATGCCGGAAAACGGTTGAAGCTCCTGTTCAAAAATCATGCTCCGAAATCAACTTCTGTCACCTCAGTGATACATTTTGGGATGGTACCTAAAGTTTAAAGCAGAAATTGGGGCACTTTTCGAATTTTCATTTTTGACCAAAATCGATGGGTCCGGGGCTTAGTGAATTTCTCATATGTCGCAAAATGGTTGTTGCTCCTGTTCAAAAATCATGCTCCAAAATCAACTTCTGTCACCTCGGTGATACATTTTGGGATGGTACCTAAATTTTAAAGCAGAAATTGGGGCACTTTTGGAATTTTCATTTTTGACCAAAATCGATGGGTCTGGGACTTAGGGAATTTCTCATATGCTGCAAAACGGTTGAAGCTCCTGTTCAAAAATCATGCTCCGAAATGAACTTCTGTCACCTCAGTGATGCATTTTGGGATGGTACCTAAAGTTTAAAGCAGAAATTGGGGCACTTTTGGAATTTTCATTTTTGACCAAAATCGATGGGTCCGTGGCTTAGGGAATTTCTCATATGCCGGAAAACTGTTGAAGCTCCTGTTCAAAAATCATGCTCCGAAATCAACTTCTGTCACCTCAGTGAAACATTTTGTGATGGTACCTAAAGTTTAAAGCAGAAATTGGGGCACTTTTGGAATTTTCATTTTTGAACAAAATCAATGGGTCCGGGGCATAGGGAGTTTCTCAATATGACACAAAACAGTTGAAGCTCCTGTTCAAAAATCATGATCCAAAATCAACTTCTGTCACCTCGGTGATACATTTTGGGATGGTACCTAAAGTTTAAAGCAGAAATTGGGGCACTTTTGGAATTTTCATTTTTGATCAAAATTCATGGGTACGGGACTTAGGGAATTTCTCATATGCCGCAAAACGGTTGAATCTCCTGTTCAAAAATCATGCTCCGAAATCAACTTCTGTCACCTCGGTGATACATTTTGGGATGGTACCTAAAGTTTAAAGCAGAAATTGGGGCACTTTTGGAATTTTCATTTTTGACCAAAGTGGATTTCTCATATGCCGGAAAACGGTTGAAGCTCCTGTTCAAAAATCATGCTCCTAAATCAACTTCTGTCACCTCAGTGATACATTTTGGGATGGTACCTAAAGTTTAAAGCAGAAATTGGGGCACTTTTGGAATTTTCATTTTTGACCAAAATCGATGGGTCCGGGGCTTAGTGAATTTCTCATATGTCGCAAAATGGTTGTTGCTCCTGTTCAAAAATCATGCTCCAAAATCAACTTCTGTCACCTCGGTGATACATTTTGGGATGGTACCTAAATTTTAAAGCTGAAATTGGGGCACTTTTGGAATTTTCATTTTTGACCAAAATCGATGGGTCTGGGACTTAGGGAATTTCTCATATGCTGCAAAACGGTTGAAGCTCCTGTTCAAAAATCATGCTCCGAAATGAACTTCTGTCACCTCAGTGATGCATTTTGGGATGGTACCTAAAGTTTAAAGCAGAAATTGGGGCACTTTTGGAATTTTCATTTTTGACCAAAATCGATGGGTCCGTGGCTTAGGGAATTTCTCATATGCCGGAAAACTGTTGAAGCTCCTGTTCAAAAATCATGCTCCGAAATCAACTTCTGTCACCTCAGTGAAACATTTTGTGATGGTACCTAAAGTTTAAAGCAGAAATTGGGGCACTTTTGGAATTTTCATTTTTGAACAAAATCAATGGGTCCGGGGCATAGGGAGTTTCTCATATGACACAAAATGGTTGAAGCTCCTGTTCAAAAATCATGCTCCGAAATCAACTTCTGTCACCTCAGTGAACCATTTTGGGATGGTACCTAAAGTTTAAAGCAGAAATTGGGGCACTTTTGGAATTTTCATTTTTGACCAAAATGGATGGGTCCGGGGCTTAAGGAATTACTCATATGCTGCAAAACGGTTGAAGCTCCTGTTCAAAAATCATGCTCAGAAATCAACTTCTGTCACCTCGGTGATACATTTTGGGATGGTAGCTAAACTTTAAAGCAGAAATTGGGGCACTTTTGGAATTTTCATTTTTGACCAAAATGGATGGGTCCGGGGCTTAGGGAATTTCTCATATGCCGCAAAATGGTTGAAGGTCCTGTTCAAAAATCATGCTCCGAAATCAACTTCTGTCACCTCAGTGAAACATTTTGTGATGGTACCTAAAGTTTAAAGCAGAAATTGGGGCACTTTTGAAATTTTCATTTTTGAACAAAATCAATGGGTCCGGGGCATAGGGAGTTTCTCAATATGACACAAAACAGTTGAAGCTCCTGTTCAAAAATCATGATCCAAAATCAACTTCTGTCACCTCGGTGATACATTTTGGGATGGTACCTAAAGTTTAAAGCAGAAATTGGGGCACTTTTGGAATTTTCATTTTTGATCAAAATTCATGGGTACGGGACTTAGGGAATTTCTCATATGCCGCAAAACGGTTGAATCTCCTGTTCAAAAATCATGCTCCGAAATCAACTTCTGTCACCTCGGTGATACATTTTGGGATGGTAGCTAAATTTTAAAGCAGAAATTGGGGCACTTTTGGAATTTTCATTTTTGACCAAAATCAATGGATCCGGGGCTTAGGGAATTTCTCATATGCCGCAAAACGGTTGAAATTCCTGTTCAAAAATCATGCTCCGAAATCAACTTCTTTCACTTCAGTGATACATTTTGGGATGGTACCTAAAGTTTAAAGCAGAAATTGGGGCACTTTTGGAATTTTCATTTTTGACCAAAGTGGATTTCTCATATGCCGGAAAACGGTTGAAGCTCCTGTTCAAAAATCATGCTCCGAAATCAACTTCTGTCACCTCAGTGATACATTTTGGGATGGTACCTAAATTTTAAACAGAAATTGGAGCACTTTTGGTATTTTCATTTTTGACCAAAATCGATGGGTCTGGGGCTTAGGGAACTTCTCATATGCCGCAAATTGGTTGAAGCTCCTGTTCAAAAATCATGCCCTGAAATCAACTTCTGTCACCTCGGTGATACATTTTGGGACAGTATCTAAAGTTTAAAGCAGAAATTGGGGCACTTTTGGAATTTTCATTTTTGACCAAAATGGATGGGTCCGGGACTTAGGGAATTTCTCATTTGCCGCAAAACGGTTGAATCTCCTGTTCAAAAATCATGCACCGAAATCAACTTCTGTCACCTCAGTGATACATTTTGGGATGGTACCTAAAGTTTAAAGCAGTAATTGGGGCACTTTTGGAATTTTCATTTTTGACCAAAATCGATGGGTCCGGGGCTTAGTGAATTTCTCATATGTCGCAAAACGGTTGTTGCTCCTGTTCAAAAATCATGCTCCAAAATCAACTTCTGTCACCTCGGTGATACATTTTGGGATGGTACCTAAATTTTAAAGCTGAAATTGGGGCACTTTTGGAATTTTCATTTTTGACCAAAATCGATGGGTCTGGGACTTAGGGAATTTCTCATATGCTGCAAAACGGTTGAAGCTCCTGTTCAAAAATCATGCTCCGAAATGAACTTCTGTCACCTCAGTGATGCATTTTGGGATGGTACCTAAAGTTTAAAGCAGAAATTGGGGCACTTTTGGAATTTTCATTTTTGACCAAAATCGATGGGTCCGTGGCTTAGGGAATTTCTCATATGCCGGAAAACTGTTGAAGCTCCTGTTCAAAAATCATGCTCCGAAATCAACTTCTGTCACCTCGGTGATACATTTTGGGATGGTAGCTAAAGTTTAAAGCAGAAATTGGGGCACTTTTGGAATTTTCATTTTTGACCAAAATGGATGGGTCCGGGGCTTAGGGAATTTCTCATATGCTGCAAAACGGTTGAAGCTCCTGTTCAAAAATCATGCTCCGAAATCAACTACTGTCACCTCAGTGAAACATTTTGGGATGGTACCTAAAGTTTAAAGCAGAAATTGGGGCACTTTTGGAATTTTCATTTTTGACCAAAATCGATGGGTCCGGGGCTTAGTGAATTTCTCATATGTCGCAAAACGGTTGTTGCTCCTGTTCAAAAATCATGCTCCAAAATCAACTTCTGTCACCTCGGTGATACATTTTGGGATGGTACCTAAATTTTAAAGCAGAAATTGGGGCACTTTTGGAATTTTCATTTTTGACCAAAATCGATGGGTCTGGGGCTTAGGGAGTTTCTCATATGACACAAAATGGTTGAAGCTCCTGTTCAAAAATCATGCTCCGAAATCAACTTCTGTCACCTCAGTGAAACATTTTGGGATGGTATCTAAAGTTTAAAGCAGAAATTGGGGCACTTTTGGAATTTTCATTTTTGACCAAAATGGAATGGTCCGGGGCTTAGGGAATTTCTCATATGCCGCAAATCGGTTGAAGCTCCTGTTCAAAAATCATGCTCCGAAATCAATTTCTGTCACCTCGGTGATACATTTTGGGATGGTAGCTAAACTTTAAAGCAGAAATTGGGGCACTTTTGGAATTTTCATTTTTGACCAAAATCAATGGGTCCGGGGCTTAGGGAATTTCTCATATGCCGCAAAATGGTTGAAGGTCCTGTTTAAAAATCATGCTCCGAAATCAACTTCTGTCACCTCAGTGAAACATTTTGTGATGGTACCTAAATTTTAAAGCAGAAATTGGGGCACTTTTGGAATTTTCATTTTTGATCAAAATTCATGGGTACGGGACTTAGGGAATTTCTCATATGCCGTAAAACATTTGAATCTCCTGTTCAAAAATCATGCTCCGAAATCAACTTCTGTCACCTCGGTGATACATTTTGGGATGGTACCTAAAGTTTAAAGCAGAAATTGGGGCACTTTTGGAATTTTCATTTTTGACCAAAATCGATGGGTCTGGGGCTTAGGGAATTTCTCATCTGCTGCAAAACGGTTGAAGCTCCTGTTCAAAAATCATGCTCCGAAATGAACTTCTGTCACCTCGGTGATGCATTTTGTGATGGTACCTAAAGTTTAAAGCAGAAATTGGGGCACTTTTGGAATTTTCATTTTTGAACAAAATCAATGGGTCCGGGGCATAGGGAGTTTCTCATATGACACAAAATGGTTGAAGGTCCTGTTTAAAAATCATGCTCCGAAATCAACTTCTGTCACCTCAGTGAAACATTTTGTGATGGTACCTAAAGTTTAAAGCAGAAATTGGGGCACTTTTGGAATTTTCATTTTTGATCAAAATTCATGGGTACGGGACTTAGGGAATTTCTCATATGCCGCAAAACGGTTGAATCTCCTGTTCAAAAATCATGATCCAAAATCAACTTCTGTCACCTCGGTGTAACATTTTGGGATGGTACCTAAAGTTTAAAGCAGAAATTGGGGCACTTTTGGAATTTTCATTTTTGACCAAAATCGATGGGTCCAGGGCCTAGGGAATTTCTCATATGCCGCAAAACGGTTGAATCTCCTGTTCAAAAATCATGCTCCGAAATCAACTTCTGTCACCTCGGTGATACATTTTGGGATGGTACCTAAAGTTTAAAGCAGAAATTGGGGCACTTTTGGAATTTTCATTTTTGACCAAAATCGATGGTCCGGGGCTTAGTGAATTTCTCATATGTCGCAAAACGGTTGTTGCTCCTGTTCAAAAATCATGCTCCAAAATCAACTTCTGTCACCTCGGTGATACATTTTGGGATGGTACCTAAAGTTTAAAGCTGAAATTGGGGCACTTTTGGAATTTTCATTTTTGACCAAAATCGATGGGTCTGGGACTTAGGGAATTTCTCATATGCTGCAAAACGGTTGAAGCTCCTGTTCAAAAATCATGCTCCGAAATGAACTTCTGTCACCTCAGTGATGCATTTTGGGATGGTACCTAAAGTTTAAAGCAGAAATTGGGGCACTTTTGGAATTTTCATTTTTGACCAAAATCGATGGGTCCGTGGCTTAGGGAATTTCTCATATGCCGGAAAACTGTTGAAGCTCCTGTTCAAAAATCATGCTCCGAAATCAACTTCTGTCACCTCGGTGATACATTTTGGGATGGTAGCTAAAGTTTAAAGCAGAAATTGGGGCACTTTTGGAATTTTCATTTTTGACCAAAATGGATGGGTCCGGGGCTTAGGGAATTTCTCATATGCTGCAAAACGGTTGAAGCTCCTGTTCAAAAATCATGCTCCGAAATCAACTACTGTCACCTCAGTGAAACATTTTGGGATGGTACCTAAAGTTTAAAGCAGAAATTGGGGCACTTTTGGAATTTTCATTTTTGACCAAAATCGATGGGTCCGGGGCTTAGTGAATTTCTCATATGTCGCAAAACGGTTGTTGCTCCTGTTCAAAAATCATGCTCCAAAATCAACTTCTGTCACCTCGGTGATACATTTTGGGATGGTACCTAAATTTTAAAGCAGAAATTGGGGCACTTTTGGAATTTTCATTTTTGACCAAAATCGATGGGTCTGGGGCTTAGGGAGTTTCTCATATGACACAAAATGGTTGAAGCTCCTGTTCAAAAATCATGCTCCGAAATCAACTTCTGTCACCTCAGTGAAACATTTTGGGATGGTATCTAAAGTTTAAAGCAGAAATTGGGGCACTTTTGGAATTTTCATTTTTGACCAAAATGGAATGGTCCGGGGCTTAGGGAATTTCTCATATGCCGCAAATCGGTTGAAGCTCCTGTTCAAAAATCATGCTCCGAAATCAATTTCTGTCACCTCGGTGATACATTTTGGGATGGTAGCTAAACTTTAAAGCAGAAATTGGGGCACTTTTGGAATTTTCATTTTTGACCAAAATCAATGGGTCCGGGGCTTAGGGAATTTCTCATATGCCGCAAAATGGTTGAAGGTCCTGTTTAAAAATCATGCTCCGAAATCAACTTCTGTCACCTCAGTGAAACATTTTGTGATGGTACCTAAATTTTAAAGCAGAAATTGGGGCACTTTTGGAATTTTCATTTTTGATCAAAATTCATGGGTACGGGACTTAGGGAATTTCTCATATGCCGTAAAACATTTGAATCTCCTGTTCAAAAATCATGCTCCGAAATCAACTTCTGTCACCTCGGTGATACATTTTGGGATGGTACCTAAAGTTTAAAGCAGAAATTGGGGCACTTTTGGAATTTTCATTTTTGACCAAAATCGATGGGTCTGGGGCTTAGGGAATTTCTCATCTGCTGCAAAACGGTTGAAGCTCCTGTTCAAAAATCATGCTCCGAAATGAACTTCTGTCACCTCGGTGATGCATTTTGTGATGGTACCTAAAGTTTAAAGCAGAAATTGGGGCACTTTTGGAATTTTCATTTTTGAACAAAATCAATGGGTCCGGGGCATAGGGAGTTTCTCATATGACACAAAATGGTTGAAGGTCCTGTTTAAAAATCATGCTCCGAAATCAACTTCTGTCACCTCAGTGAAACATTTTGTGATGGTACCTAAAGTTTAAAGCAGAAATTGGGGCACTTTTGGAATTTTCATTTTTGATCAAAATTCATGGGTACGGGACTTAGGGAATTTCTCATATGCCGCAAAACGGTTGAATCTCCTGTTCAAAAATCATGATCCAAAATCAACTTCTGTCACCTCGGTGTAACATTTTGGGATGGTACCTAAAGTTTAAAGCAGAAATTGGGGCACTTTTGGAATTTTCATTTTTGACCAAAATCGATGGGTCCAGGGCCTAGGGAATTTCTCATATGCCGCAAAACGGTTGAATCTCCTGTTCAAAAATCATGCTCCGAAATCAACTTCTGTCACCTCGGTGATACATTTTGGGATGGTACCTAAAGTTTAAAGCAGAAATTGGGGCACTTTTGGAATTTTCATTTTTGACCAAAATCGATGGGTCCGGGGCTTAGTGAATTTCTCATATGTCGCAAAACGGTTGTTGCTCCTGTTCAAAAATCATGCTCCAAAATCAACTTCTGTCACCTCGGTGATACATTTTGGGATGGTACCTAAAGTTTAAAGCAGAAATTGGGGCACTTTTGGAATTTTCATTTTTGATCAAAATTCATGGGTACGGGACTTAGGGAATTTCTCATATGCCGCAAAACGGTTGAATCTCCTGTTCAAAAATCATGCTCCGAAATCAACTTCTGTCACCTCGGTGATACATTTTGGGATGGTACCTAAAGTTTAAAGCAGAAATTGGGGCACTTTTGGAATTTTCATTTTTGACCAAAGTGGATTTCTCATATGCCGGAAAACGGTTGAAGCTCCTGTTCAAAAATCATGCTCCTAAATCAACTTCTGTCACCTCAGTGATACATTTTGGGATGGTACCTAAAGTTTAAAGCAGAAATTGGGGCACTTTTGGAATTTTCATTTTTGACCAAAATCGATGGGTCCGGGGCTTAGTGAATTTCTCATATGTCGCAAAATGGTTGTTGCTCCTGTTCAAAAATCATGCTCCAAAATCAACTTCTGTCACCTCGGTGATACATTTTGGGATGGTACCTAAATTTTAAAGCTGAAATTGGGGCACTTTTGGAATTTTCATTTTTGACCAAAATCGATGGGTCTGGGACTTAGGGAATTTCTCATATGCTGCAAAACGGTTGAAGCTCCTGTTCAAAAATCATGCTCCGAAATGAACTTCTGTCACCTCAGTGATGCATTTTGGGATGGTACCTAAAGTTTAAAGCAGAAATTGGGGCACTTTTGGAATTTTCATTTTTGACCAAAATCGATGGGTCCGTGGCTTAGGGAATTTCTCATATGCCGGAAAACTGTTGAAGCTCCTGTTCAAAAATCATGCTCCGAAATCAACTTCTGTCACCTCAGTGAAACATTTTGTGATGGTACCTAAAGTTTAAAGCAGAAATTGGGGCACTTTTGGAATTTTCATTTTTGAACAAAATCAATGGGTCCGGGGCATAGGGAGTTTCTCATATGACACAAAATGGTTGAAGCTCCTGTTCAAAAATCATGCTCCGAAATCAACTTCTGTCACCTCAGTGAACCATTTTGGGATGGTACCTAAAGTTTAAAGCAGAAATTGGGGCACTTTTGGAATTTTCATTTTTGACCAAAATGGATGGGTCCGGGGCTTAAGGAATTACTCATATGCTGCAAAACGGTTGAAGCTCCTGTTCAAAAATCATGCTCAGAAATCAACTTCTGTCACCTCGGTGATACATTTTGGGATGGTAGCTAAACTTTAAAGCAGAAATTGGGGCACTTTTGGAATTTTCATTTTTGACCAAAATGGATGGGTCCGGGGCTTAGGGAATTTCTCATATGCCGCAAAATGGTTGAAGGTCCTGTTCAAAAATCATGCTCCGAAATCAACTTCTGTCACCTCAGTGAAACATTTTGTGATGGTACCTAAAGTTTAAAGCAGAAATTGGGGCACTTTTGAAATTTTCATTTTTGAACAAAATCAATGGGTCCGGGGCATAGGGAGTTTCTCAATATGACACAAAACAGTTGAAGCTCCTGTTCAAAAATCATGATCCAAAATCAACTTCTGTCACCTCGGTGATACATTTTGGGATGGTACCTAAAGTTTAAAGCAGAAATTGGGGCACTTTTGGAATTTTCATTTTTGATCAAAATTCATGGGTACGGGACTTAGGGAATTTCTCATATGCCGCAAAACGGTTGAATCTCCTGTTCAAAAATCATGCTCCGAAATCAACTTCTGTCACCTCGGTGATACATTTTGGGATGGTAGCTAAATTTTAAAGCAGAAATTGGGGCACTTTTGGAATTTTCATTTTTGACCAAAATCAATGGATCCGGGGCTTAGGGAATTTCTCATATGCCGCAAAACGGTTGAAATTCCTGTTCAAAAATCATGCTCCGAAATCAACTTCTTTCACTTCAGTGATACATTTTGGGATGGTACCTAAAGTTTAAAGCAGAAATTGGGGCACTTTTGGAATTTTCATTTTTGACCAAAGTGGATTTCTCATATGCCGGAAAACGGTTGAAGCTCCTGTTCAAAAATCATGCTCCGAAATCAACTTCTGTCACCTCAGTGATACATTTTGGGATGGTACCTAAATTTTAAACAGAAATTGGAGCACTTTTGGTATTTTCATTTTTGACCAAAATCGATGGGTCTGGGGCTTAGGGAACTTCTCATATGACGCAAATTGGTTGAAGCTCCTGTTCAAAAATCATGCCCTGAAATCAACTTCTGTCACCTCGGTGATACATTTTGGGACAGTATCTAAAGTTTAAAGCAGAAATTGGGGCACTTTTGGAATTTTCATTTTTGACCAAAATGGATGGGTCCGGGACTTAGGGAATTTCTCATTTGCCGCAAAACGGTTGAATCTCCTGTTCAAAAATCATGCACCGAAATCAACTTCTGTCACCTCAGTGATACATTTTGGGATGGTACCTAAAGTTTAAAGCAGTAATTGGGGCACTTTTGGAATTTTCATTTTTGACCAAAATCGATGGGTCCGGGGCTTAGTGAATTTCTCATATGTCGCAAAACGGTTGTTGCTCCTGTTCAAAAATCATGCTCCAAAATCAACTTCTGTCACCTCGGTGATACATTTTGGGATGGTACCTAAATTTTAAAGCTGAAATTGGGGCACTTTTGGAATTTTCATTTTTGACCAAAATCGATGGGTCTGGGACTTAGGGAATTTCTCATATGCTGCAAAACGGTTGAAGCTCCTGTTCAAAAATCATGCTCCGAAATGAACTTCTGTCACCTCAGTGATGCATTTTGGGATGGTACCTAAAGTTTAAAGCAGAAATTGGGGCACTTTTGGAATTTTCATTTTTGACCAAAATCGATGGGTCCGTGGCTTAGGGAATTTCTCATATGCCGGAAAACTGTTGAAGCTCCTGTTCAAAAATCATGCTCCGAAATCAACTTCTGTCACCTCGGTGATACATTTTGGGATGGTAGCTAAAGTTTAAAGCAGAAATTGGGGCACTTTTGGAATTTTCATTTTTGACCAAAATGGATGGGTCCGGGGCTTAGGGAATTTCTCATATGCTGCAAAACGGTTGAAGCTCCTGTTCAAAAATCATGCTCCGAAATCAACTACTGTCACCTCGGTGATACATTTTGGGATGGTAGCTAAACTTTAAAGCAGAAATTGGGGCACTTTTGGAATTTTCATTTTTGACCAAAATGGATGGGTCCGGGGCTTAGGGAATTTCTCATATGCCGCAAAATGGTTGAAGGTCCTGTTCAAAAATCATGCTCCGAAATCAACTTCTGTCACCTCAGTGAAACATTTTGTGATGGTACCTAAAGTTTAAAGCAGAAATTGGGGCACTTTTGGAATTTTCATTTTTGAACAAAATCAATGGGTCCGGGGCATAGGGAGTTTCTCAATATGACACAAAACAGTTGAAGCTCCTGTTCAAAAATCATGATCCAAAATCAACTTCTGTCACCTCGGTGATACATTTTGGGATGGTACCTAAAGTTTAAAGCAGAAATTGGGGCACTTTTGGAATTTTCATTTTTGATCAAAATTCATGGGTACGGGACTTAGGGAATTTCTCATATGCCGTAAAACGGTTGAATCTCCTGTTCAAAAATCATGCTCCGAAATCAACTTCTGTCACCTCGGTGATACATTTTGGGATGGTAGCTAAATTTTAAAGCAGAAATTGGGGCACTTTTGGAATTTTCATTTTTGACCAAAATCAATGGATCCGGGGCTTAGGGAATTTCTCATATGCCGCAAAACGGTTGAAATTCCTGTTCAAAAATCATGCTCCGAAATCAACTTCTTTCACTTCAGTGATACATTTTGGGATGGTACCTAAAGTTTAAAGCAGAAATTGGGGCACTTTTGGAATTTTCATTTTTGACCAAAGTGGATTTCTCATATGCCGGAAAACGGTTGAAGCTCCTGTTCAAAAATCATGCTCCGAAATCAACTTCTGTCACCTCAGTGATACATTTTGGGATGGTACCTAAATTTTAAACAGAAATTGGAGCACTTTTGGTATTTTCATTTTTGACCAAAATCGATGGGTCTGGGGCTTAGGGAACTTCTCATATGACGCAAATTGGTTGAAGCTCCTGTTCAAAAATCATGCCCTGAAATCAACTTCTGTCACCTCGGTGATACATTTTGGGACAGTATCTAAAGTTTAAAGCAGAAATTGGGGCACTTTTGGAATTTTCATTTTTGACCAAAATGGATGGGTCCGGGACTTAGGGAATTTCTCATATGCCGCAAAACGGTTGAATCTCCTGTTCAAAAATCATGCACCGAAATCAACTTCTGTCACCTCAGTGATACATTTTGGGATGGTACCTAAAGTTTAAAGCAGTAATTGGGGCACTTTTGGAATTTTCATTTTTGACCAAAATCGATGGGTCCGGGGCTTAGTGAATTTCTCATATGTCGCAAAACGGTTGTTGCTCCTGTTCAAAAATCATGCTCCAAAATCAACTTCTGTCACCTCGGTGATACATTTTGGGATGGTACCTAAATTTTAAAGCTGAAATTGGGGCACTTTTGGAATTTTCATTTTTGACCAAAATCGATGGGTCTGGGACTTAGGGAATTTCTCATATGCTGCAAAACGGTTGAAGCTCCTGTTCAAAAATCATGCTCCGAAATGAACTTCTGTCACCTCAGTGATGCATTTTGGGATGGTACCTAAAGTTTAAAGCAGAAATTGGGGCACTTTTGGAATTTTCATTTTTGACCAAAATCGATGGGTCCGTGGCTTAGGGAATTTCTCATATGCCGGAAAACTGTTGAAGCTCCTGTTCAAAAATCATGCTCCGAAATCAACTTCTGTCACCTCAGTGAAACATTTTGTGATGGTACCTAAAGTTTAAAGCAGAAATTGGGGCACTTTTGGAATTTTCATTTTTGACCAAAATGGATGGGTCCAGGGCTTAAGGAATTACTCATATGCTGCAAAACGGTTGAAGCTCCTGTTCAAAAATCATGCTCAGAAATCAACTTCTGTCACCTCGGTGATACATTTTGGGATGGTAGCTAAACTTTAAAGCAGAAATTGGGGCACTTTTGGAATTTTCATTTTTGACCAAAATGGATGGGTCCGGGGCTTAGGGAATTTCTCATATGCCGCAAAATGGTTGAAGGTCCTGTTCAAAAATCATGCTCCGAAATCAACTTCTGTCACCTCAGTGAAACATTTTGTGATGGTACCTAAAGTTTAAAGCAGAAATTGGGGCACTTTTGAAATTTTCATTTTTGAACAAAATCAATGGGTCCGGGGCATAGGGAGTTTCTCAATATGACACAAAACAGTTGAAGCTCCTGTTCAAAAATCATGATCCAAAATCAACTTCTGTCACCTCGGTGATACATTTTGGGATGGTACCTAAAGTTTAAAGCAGAAATTGGGGCACTTTTGGAATTTTCATTTTTGATCAAAATTCATGGGTACGGGACTTAGGGAATTTCTCATATGCCGCAAAACGGTTGAATCTCCTGTTCAAAAATCATGCTCCGAAATCAACTTCTGTCACCTCGGTGATACATTTTGGGATGGTAGCTAAATTTTAAAGCAGAAATTGGGGCACTTTTGGAATTTTCATTTTTGACCAAAATCAATGGATCCGGGGCTTAGGGAATTTCTCATATGCCGCAAAACGGTTGAAATTCCTGTTCAAAAATCATGCTCCGAAATCAACTTCTTTCACTTCAGTGATACATTTTGGGATGGTACCTAAAGTTTAAAGCAGAAATTGGGGCACTTTTGGAATTTTCATTTTTGACCAAAGTGGATTTCTCATATGCCGGAAAACGGTTGAAGCTCCTGTTCAAAAATCATGCTCCGAAATCAACTTCTGTCACCTCAGTGATACATTTTGGGATGGTACCTAAATTTTAAACAGAAATTGGAGCACTTTTGGTATTTTCATTTTTGACCAAAATCGATGGGTCTGGGGCTTAGGGAACTTCTCATATGACGCAAATTGGTTGAAGCTCCTGTTCAAAAATCATGCCCTGAAATCAACTTCTGTCACCTCGGTGATACATTTTGGGACAGTATCTAAAGTTTAAAGCAGAAATTGGGGCACTTTTGGAATTTTCATTTTTGACCAAAATGGATGGGTCCGGGACTTAGGGAATTTCTCATTTGCCGCAAAACGGTTGAATCTCCTGTTCAAAAATCATGCACCGAAATCAACTTCTGTCACCTCAGTGATACATTTTGGGATGGTACCTAAAGTTTAAAGCAGTAATTGGGGCACTTTTGGAATTTTCATTTTTGACCAAAATCGATGGGTCCGGGGCTTAGTGAATTTCTCATATGTCGCAAAACGGTTGTTGCTCCTGTTCAAAAATCATGCTCCAAAATCAACTTCTGTCACCTCGGTGATACATTTTGGGATGGTATCTAAATTTTAAAGCTGAAATTGGGGCACTTTTGGAATTTTCATTTTTGACCAAAATCGATGGGTCTGGGACTTAGGGAATTTCTCATATGCTGCAAAACGGTTGAAGCTCCTGTTCAAAAATCATGCTCCGAAATGAACTTCTGTCACCTCAGTGATGCATTTTGGGATGGTACCTAAAGTTTAAAGCAGAAATTGGGGCACTTTTGGAATTTTCATTTTTGACCAAAATCGATGGGTCCGTGGCTTAGGGAATTTCTCATATGCCGGAAAACTGTTGAAGCTCCTGTTCAAAAATCATGCTCCGAAATCAACTTCTGTCACCTCGGTGATACATTTTGGGATGGTAGCTAAAGTTTAAAGCAGAAATTGGGGCACTTTTGGAATTTTCATTTTTGACCAAAATGGATGGGTCCGGGGCTTAGGGAATTTCTCATATGCTGCAAAACGGTTGAAGCTCCTGTTCAAAAATCATGCTCCGAAATCAACTACTGTCACCTCGGTGATACATTTTGGGATGGTAGCTAAACTTTAAAGCAGAAATTGGGGCACTTTTGGAATTTTCATTTTTGACCAAAATGGATGGGTCCGGGGCTTAGGGAATTTCTCATATGCCGCAAAATGGTTGAAGGTCCTGTTCAAAAATCATGCTCCGAAATCAACTTCTGTCACCTCAGTGAAACATTTTGTGATGGTACCTAAAGTTTAAAGCAGAAATTGGGGCACTTTTGAAATTTTCATTTTTGAACAAAATCAATGGGTCCGGGGCATAGGGAGTTTCTCAATATGACACAAAACAGTTGAAGCTCCTGTTCAAAAATCATGATCCAAAATCAACTTCTGTCACCTCGGTGATACATTTTGGGATGGTACCTAAAGTTTAAAGCAGAAATTGGGGCACTTTTGGAATTTTCATTTTTGATCAAAATTCATGGGTACGGGACTTAGGGAATTTCTCATATGCCGCAAAACGGTTGAATCTCCTGTTCAAAAATCATGCTCCGAAATCAACTTCTGTCACCTCGGTGATACATTTTGGGATGGTAGCTAAATTTTAAAGCAGAAATTGGGGCACTTTTGGAATTTTCATTTTTGACCAAAATCAATGGATCCGGGGCTTAGGGAATTTCTCATATGCCGCAAAACGGTTGAAATTCCTGTTCAAAAATCATGCTCCGAAATCAACTTCTTTCACTTCAGTGATACATTTTGGGATGGTACCTAAAGTTTAAAGCAGAAATTGGGGCACTTTTGGAATTTTCATTTTTGACCAAAGTGGATTTCTCATATGCCGGAAAACGGTTGAAGCTCCTGTTCAAAAATCATGCTCCGAAATCAACTTCTGTCACCTCAGTGATACATTTTAGGATGGTACCTAAATTTTAAACAGAAATTGGAGCACTTTTGGTATTTTCATTTTTGACCAAAATCGATGGGTCTGGGGCTTAGGGAACTTCTCATATGACGCAAATTGGTTGAAGCTCCTGTTCAAAAATCATGCCCTGAAATCAACTTCTGTCACCTCGGTGATACATTTTGGGACAGTATCTAAAGTTTAAAGCAGAAATTGGGGCACTTTTGGAATTTTCATTTTTGACCAAAATGGATGGGTCCGGGACTTAGGGAATTTCTCATATGCCGCAAAACGGTTGAATCTCCTGTTCAAAAATCATGCACCGAAATCAACTTCTGTCACCTCAGTGATACATTTTGGGATGGTACCTAAAGTTTAAAGCAGTAATTGGGGCACTTTTGGAATTTTCATTTTTGACCAAAATCGATGGGTCCGGGGCTTAGTGAATTTCTCATATGTCGCAAAACGGTTGTTGCTCCTGTTCAAAAATCATGCTCCAAAATCAACTTCTGTCACCTCGGTGATACATTTTGGGATGGTACCTAAATTTTAAAGCTGAAATTGGGGCACTTTTGGAATTTTCATTTTTGACCAAAATCGATGGGTCTGGGACTTAGGGAATTTCTCATATGCTGCAAAACGGTTGAAGCTCCTGTTCAAAAATCATGCTCCGAAATGAACTTCTGTCACCTCAGTGATGCATTTTGGGATGGTACCTAAAGTTTAAAGCAGAAATTGGGGCACTTTTGGAATTTTCATTTTTGACCAAAATCGATGGGTCCGTGGCTTAGGGAATTTCTCATATGCCGGAAAACTGTTGAAGCTCCTGTTCAAAAATCATGCTCCGAAATCAACTTCTGTCACCTCAGTGAAACATTTTGTGATGGTACCTAAAGTTTAAAGCAGAAATTGGGGCACTTTTGGAATTTTCATTTTTGAACAAAATCAATGGGTCCGGGGCATAGGGAGTTTCTCATATGACACAAAATGGTTGAAGCTCCTGTTCAAAAATCATGCTCCGAAATCAACTTCTGTCACCTCAGTGAACCATTTTGGGATGGTACCTAAAGTTTAAAGCAGAAATTGGGGCACTTTTGGAATTTTCATTTTTGACCAAAATGGATGGGTCCGGGGCTTAAGGAATTACTCATATGCTGCAAAACGGTTGAAGCTCCTGTTCAAAAATCATGCTCAGAAATCAACTTCTGTCACCTCGGTGATACATTTTGGGATGGTAGCTAAACTTTAAAGCAGAAATTGGGGCACTTTTGGAATTTTCATTTTTGACCAAAATGGATGGGTCCGGGGCTTAGGGAATTTCTCATATGCCGCAAAATGGTTGAAGGTCCTGTTCAAAAATCATGCTCCGAAATCAACTTCTGTCACCTCAGTGAAACATTTTGTGATGGTACCTAAAGTTTAAAGCAGAAATTGGGGCACTTTTGAAATTTTCATTTTTGAACAAAATCAATGGGTCCGGGGCATAGGGAGTTTCTCAATATGACACAAAACAGTTGAAGCTCCTGTTCAAAAATCATGATCCAAAATCAACTTCTGTCACCTCGGTGATACATTTTGGGATGGTACCTAAAGTTTAAAGCAGAAATTGGGGCACTTTTGGAATTTTCATTTTTGATCAAAATTCATGGGTACGGGACTTAGGGAATTTCTCATATGCCGCAAAACGGTTGAATCTCCTGTTCAAAAATCATGCTCCGAAATCAACTTCTGTCACCTCGGTGATACATTTTGGGATGGTAGCTAAATTTTAAAGCAGAAATTGGGGCACTTTTGGAATTTTCATTTTTGACCAAAATCAATGGATCCGGGGCTTAGGGAATTTCTCATATGCCGCAAAACGGTTGAAATTCCTGTTCAAAAATCATGCTCCGAAATCAACTTCTTTCACTTCAGTGATACATTTTGGGATGGTACCTAAAGTTTAAAGCAGAAATTGGGGCACTTTTGGAATTTTCATTTTTGACCAAAGTGGATTTCTCATATGCCGGAAAACGGTTGAAGCTCCTGTTCAAAAATCATGCTCCGAAATCAACTTCTGTCACCTCAGTGATACATTTTGGGATGGTACCTAAATTTTAAACAGAAATTGGAGCACTTTTGGTATTTTCATTTTTGACCAAAATCGATGGGTCTGGGGCTTAGGGAACTTCTCATATGACGCAAATAGGTTGAAGCTCCTGTTCAAAAATCATGCCCTGAAATCAACTTCTGTCACCTCGGTGATACATTTTGGGACAGTATCTAAAGTTTAAAGCAGAAATTGGGGCACTTTTGGAATTTTCATTTTTGACCAAAATGGATGGGTCCGGGACTTAGGGAATTTCTCATATGCCGCAAAACGGTTGAATCTCCTGTTCAAAAATCATGCACCGAAATCAACTTCTGTCACCTCAGTGATACATTTTGGGATGGTACCTAAAGTTTAAAGCAGTAATTGGGGCACTTTTGGAATTTTCATTTTTGACCAAAATCGATGGGTCCGGGGCTTAGTGAATTTCTCATATGTCGCAAAACGGTTGTTGCTCCTGTTCAAAAATCATGCTCCAAAATCAACTTCTGTCACCTCGGTGATACATTTTGGGATGGTACCTAAATTTTAAAGCAGAAATTAGGGCACTTTTGGAATTTTCATTTTTGACCAAAATCGATGGGTCTGGGGCTTAGGGAATTTCTCATATGCTGCAAAACGGTTGAAGCTCCTGTTCAAAAATCATGCTCCGAAATCAACTTCTGTCACCTCAGTGAAACATTTTGTGATGGTACCTAAAGTTTAAAGCAGAAATTGGGGCACTTTTGGAATTTTCATTTTTGACCAAAATGGATGGGTCCGGGGCTTAAGGAATTTCTCATATGCTGCAAAACGGTTGAAGCTCCTGTTCAAAAATCATGCTCCGAAATCAACTACTGTCACCTCGGTGATACATTTTGGGATGGTAGCTAAACTTTAAAGCAGAAATTGGGGCACTTTTGGAATTTTCATTTTTGACCAAAATGGATGGGTACGGGGCTTAGGGAATTTCTCATATGCCGCAAAATGGTTGAAGGTCCTGTTCAAAAATCATGCTCCGAAATCAACTTCTGTCACCTCAGTGAAACATTTTGTGATGGTACCTAAAGTTTAAAGCAGAAATTGGGGCACTTTTGGAATTTTCATTTTTGAACAAAATCAATGGGTCCGGGGCATAGGGAGTTTCTCAATATGACACAAAACAGTTGAAGCTCCTGTTCAAAAATCATGATCCAAAATCAACTTCTGTCACCTCGGTGATACATTTTGGGATGGTACCTAAAGTTTAAAGCAGAAATTGGGGCACTTTTGGAATTTTCATTTTTGATCAAAATTCATGGGTACGGGACTTAGGGAATTTCTCATATGCCGTAAAACGGTTGAATCTCCTGTTCAAAAATCATGCTCCGAAATCAACTTCTGTCACCTCGGTGATACATTTTGGGATGGTAGCTAAATTTTAAAGCAGAAATTGGGGCACTTTTGGAATTTTCATTTTTGACCAAAATCAATGGATCCGGGGCTTAGGGAATTTCTCACATGCCGCAAAACGGTTGAAATTCCTGTTCAAAAATCATGCTCCGAAATCAACTTCTTTCACCTCAGTGATACATTTTGGGATGGTACCTAAAGTTTAAAGCAGAAATTGGGGCACTTTTGGAATTTTCATTTTTGATCAAAATTCATGGGTACGGGACTTAGGGAATTTCTCATATGCCGTAAAACGGTTGAATCTCCTGTTCAAAAATCATGCTCCGAAATCAACTTCTGTCACCTCGGTGATACATTTTGGGATGGTAGCTAAATTTTAAAGCAGAAATTGGGGCACTTTTGGAATTTTCATTTTTGACCAAAATCAATGGATCCGGGGCTTAGGGAATTTCTCACATGCCGCAAAACGGTTGAAGCTCCTGTTCAAAAATCATGCTCCGAAATCAACTTCTGTCACCTCAGTGATACATTTTGGGATGGTACCTAAATTTTAAACAGAAATTGGAGCACTTTTGGTATTTTCATTTTTGACCAAAATCGATGGGTCTGGGGCTTAGGGAACTTCTCATATGCCGCAAATTGGTTGAAGCTCCTGTTCTAAAATCATGCCCTGAAATCAACTTCTGTCACCTCGGTGATACATTTTGGGACGGTACCTAAAGTTTAAAGCAGAAATTGGGGCACTTTTGGAATTTTCATTTTTGACCAAAATCGATGGGTCCGGGGCTTAGTGAATTTCTCATATGTCGCAAAACGGTTGTTGCTCCTGTTCAAAAATCATGCTCCAAAATCAACTTCTGTCACCTCGGTGATACATTTTGGGATGGTACCTAAATTTTAAAGCAGAAATTGGGGCACTTTTGGAATTTTCATTTTTGACCAAAATCGATGGGTCTGGGACTTAGGGAATTTCTCATATGCTGCAAAACGGTTGAAGCTCCTGTTCAAAAATCATGCTCCGAAATCAACTTCTGTCACCTCAGTGATGCATTTTGGGATGGTACCTAAAGTTTAAAGCAGAAATTGGGGCACTTTTGGAATTTTCATTTTTTACCAAAATCGATGGGTCCGTGGCTTAGGGAATTTCTCATATGCCGGAAAACGGTTGAAGCTCCTGTTCAAAAATCATGCTCAGAAATCAACTTCTGTCACCTCAGTGAAACATTTTGTGATGGTACCTAAAGTTTAAAGCAGAAATTGGGGCACTTTTGGAATTTTCATTTTTGAACAAAATCAATGGGTCCGGGGCATAGGGAGTTTCTCAATATGACACAAAACAGTTGAAGCTCCTGTTCAAAAATCATGATCCAAAATCAACTTCTGTCACCTCGGTGATACATTTTGGGATGGTACCTAAAGTTTAAAGCAGAAATTGGGGCACTTTTGGAATTTTCATTTTTGATCAAAATTCATGGGTACGGGACTTAGGGAATTTCTCATATGCCGCAAAACGGTTGAATCTCCTGTTCAAAAACCATGCTCCGAAATCAACTTCTGTCACCTCGGTGATACATTTTGGGATGGTACCTAAAGTTTAAAGAAGAAATTGGGGCACTTTTGGAATTTTCATTTTTGACCAAAGTGGATTTCTCATATGCCGGAAAACGGTTGAAGCTCCTGTTCAAAAATCATGCTCCGAAATCAACTTCTGTCACCTCAGTGATACATTTTGGTATGGTACCTAAAGTTTAAAGCAGAAATTGGGGCACTTTTGGAATTTTCATTTTTGACCAAAATCGATGGGTCCGGGGCTTAGTGAATTTCTCATATGTCGCAAAATGGTTGTTGCTCCTGTTCAAAAATCATGCTCCAAAATCAACTTCTGTCACCTCGGTGATACATTTTGGGATGGTACCTAAATTTTAAAGCAGAAATTGGGGCACTTTTGGAATTTTCATTTTTGACCAAAATCGATGGGTCTGGGACTTAGGGAATTTCTCATATGCTGCAAAACGGTTGAAGCTCCTGTTCAAAAATCATGCTCCGAAATGAACTTCTGTCACCTCAGTGATGCATTTTGGGATGGTACCTAAAGTTTAAAGCAGAAATTGGGGCACTTTTGGAATTTTCATTTTTGACCAAAATCGATGGGTCCGTGGCTTAGGGAATTTCTCATATGCCGGAAAACTGTTGAAGCTCCTGTTCAAAAATCATGCTCCGAAATCAACTTCTGTCACCTCAGTGAAACATTTTGTGATGGTACCTAAAGTTTAAAGCAGAAATTGGGGCACTTTTGGAATTTTCATTTTTGAACAAAATCAATGGGTCCGGGGCATAGGGAGTTTCTCATATGACACAAAATGGTTGAAGGTCCTGTTCAAAAATCATGCTCCGAAATCAACTTCTGTCACCTCGGTTATACATTTTGGGATGGTACCTAAAGTTTAAAGCAGAAATTGGGGCACTTTTGGAATTTTCATTTTTGATCAAAATTCATGGGTACGGGACTTAGGGAATTTCTCATATGCCGCAAAACGGTTGAAGCTCCTGTTCAAAAATCATGCTCCGAAATCAACTTCTGTCACCTCAGTGAAACATTTTGTGATGGTACCTAAAGTTTAAAGCAGAAATTGGGGCACTTTTGGAATTTTCATTTTTGAACAAAATCAATGGGTCCGGGGCATAGGGAGTTTCTCATATGACACAAAATGGTTGAAGCTCCTGTTCAAAAATCATGCTCCGAAATCAACTTCTGTCACCTCGGTTATACATTTTGGGATGGTACCTAAAGTTTAAAGCAGAAATTGGGGCACTTTTGGAATTTTCATTTTTGACCAAAATGGATGGGTCCGGGGCTTAAGGAATTACTCATATGCTGCAAAACGGTTGAAGCTCCTGTTCAAAAATCATGCTCAGAAATCAACTTCTGTCACCTCGGTGATACATTTTGGGATGGTAGCTAAACTTTAAAGCAGAAATTGGGGCACTTTTGGAATTTTCATTTTTGACCAAAATGGATGGGTCCGGGGCTTAGGGAATTTCTCATATGCCGCAAAATGGTTGAAGGTCCTGTTCAAAAATCATGCTCCGAAATCAACTTCTGTCACCTCAGTGAAACATTTTGTGATGGTACCTAAAGTTTAAAGCAGAAATTGGGGCACTTTTGAAATTTTCATTTTTGAACAAAATCAATGGGTCCGGGGCATAGGGAGTTTCTCAATATGACACAAAACAGTTGAAGCTCCTGTTCAAAAATCATGATCCAAAATCAACTTCTGTCACCTCGGTTATACATTTTGGGATGGTACCTAAAGTTTAAAGCAGAAATTGGGGCACTTTTGGAATTTTCATTTTTGATCAAAATTCATGGGTACGGGACTTAGGGAATTTCTCATATGCCGCAAAACGGTTGAATCTCCTGTTCAAAAATCATGCTCCGAAATCAACTTCTGTCACCTCGGTGATACATTTTGGGATGGTAGCTAAATTTTAAAGCAGAAATTGGGGCACTTTTGGAATTTTCATTTTTGACCAAAATCAATGGATCCGGGGTTTAGGGAATTTCTCATATGCCGCAAAACGGTTGAAATTCCTGTTCAAAAATCATGCTCCGAAATCAACTTCTTTCACTTCAGTGATACATTTTGGGATGGTACCTAAATTTTAAACAGAAATTGGAGCACTTTTGGTATTTTCATTTTTGACCAAAATCGATGGGTCTGGGGCTTAGGGAACTTCTCATATGACGCAAATTGGTTGAAGCTCCTGTTCAAAAATCATGCCCTGAAATCAACTTCTGTCACCTCGGTGATACATTTTGGGACAGTATCTAAAGTTTAAAGCAGAAATTGGGGCACTTTTGGAATTTTCATTTTTGACCAAAATGGATGGGTCCGGGACTTAGGGAATTTCTCATTTGCCGCAAAACGGTTGAATCTCCTGTTCAAAAATCATGCACCGAAATCAACTTCTGTCACCTCAGTGATACATTTTGGGATGGTACCTAAAGTTTAAAGCAGTAATTGGGGCACTTTTGGAATTTTCATTTTTGACCAAAATCGATGGGTCCGGGGCTTAGTGAATTTCTCATATGTCGCAAAACGGTTGTTGCTCCTGTTCAAAAATCATGCTCCAAAATCAACTTCTGTCACCTCGGTGATACATTTTGGGATGGTACCTAAATTTTAAAGCAGAAATTGGGGCACTTTTGGAATTTTCATTTTTGACCAAAATCGATGGGTCTGGGGCTAGGGAATTTCTCATATGCTGCAAAACGGTTGAAGCTCCTGTTCAAAAATCATGCTCCGAAATGAACTTCTGTTACCTCGGTGATGCATTTTGGGATGGTACCTAAAGTTTAAATCAGAAATTGGGGCACTTTTGGAATTTTCATTTTTGACCAAAATCGATGGGTCCGGGGCTTAGGGAATTTCTCATATGCCGGAAAACGGTTGAAGCTCCTGTACAAAAATCATGCTCCGAAATCAACTTCTGTCACCTCAGTGAAACATTTTGTGATCGTACCTAAAGTTTAAAGCAGAAATTGGGGCACTTTTGGAATTTTCATTTTTGAACAAAATCAATGGGTCCGGGGCATAGGGAGTTTCTCAATATGACACAAAATGGTTGAAGGTCCTGTTCAAAAATCATGCTCCAAAATCAACTTCTGTCACCTCAGTGAAACATTTTGTGATGGTACCTAAAGTTTAAAGCAGAAATTGGGGCACTTTTGGAATTTTCATTTTTGACCAAAATGGATGGGTCCGGGGCTTAGGGAATTTCTCATATGCTGCAAAACGGTTGAAGCTCCTGTTCAAAAATCATGCTCCGAAATCAACTACTGTCACCTCGGTGATACATTTTGGGATGGTAGCTAAACTTTAAAGCAGAAATTGGGGCACTTTTGGAATTTTCATTTTTGACCAAAATGGATGGGTCCGGGGCTTAGGGAATTTCTCATATGCCGCAAAATGGTTGAAGGTCCTGTTCAAAAATCATGCTCCGAAATCAACTTCTGTCACCTCAGTGAAACATTTTGTGATGGTACCTAAAGTTTAAAGCAGAAATTGGGGCACTTTTGGAATTTTCATTTTTGAACAAAATCAATGGGTCCGGGGCATAGGGAGTTTCTCAATATGACACAAAACAGTTGAAGCTCCTGTTCAAAAATCATGATCCAAAATCAACTTCTGTCACCTCGGTGAAACATTTTGGGATGGTACCTAAAGTTTAAAGCAGAAATTGGGGCACTTTTGGAATTTTCATTTTTGATCAAAATTCATGGGTACGGGACTTAGGGAATTTCTCATATGCCGTAAAACGGTTGAATCTCCTGTTCAAAAATCATGCTCCGAAATCAACTTCTGTCACCTCGGTGATACATTTTGGGATGGTAGCTAAATTTTAAAGCAGAAATTGGGGCACTTTTGGAATTTTCATTTTTGACCAAAATCAATGGATCCGGGGCTTAGGGAATTTCTCACATGCCGCAAAACGGTTGAAATTCCTGTTCAAAAATCATGCTCCGAAATCAACTTCTTTCACCTCAGTGATACATTTTGGGATGGTACCTAAAGTTTAAAGCAGAAATTGGGGCACTTTTGGAATTTTCATTTTTTATCAAAATTCATGGGTACGGGACTTAGGGAATTTCTCATATGCCGTAAAACGGTTGAATCTCCTGTTCAAAAATCATGCTCCGAAATCAACTTCTGTCACCTCGGTGATACATTTTGGGATGGTAGCTAAATTTTAAAGCAGAAATTGGGGCACTTTTGGAATTTTCATTTTTGACCAAAATCAATGGATCCGGGGCTTAGGGAATTTCTCACATGCCGCAAAACGGTTGAAGCTCCTGTTCAAAAATCATGCTCCGAAATCAACTTCTGTCACCTCAGTGATACATTTTGGGATGGTACCTAAATTTTAAACAGAAATTGGAGCACTTTTGGTATTTTCATTTTTGACCAAAATCGATGGGTCTGGGGCTTAGGGAACTTCTCATATGCCGCAAATTGGTTGAAGCTCCTGTTCTAAAATCATGCCCTGAAATCAACTTCTGTCACCTCGGTGATACATTTTGGGACGGTACCTAAAGTTTAAAGCAGAAATTGGGGCACTTTTGGAATTTTCATTTTTGACCAAAATCGATGGGTCCGGGGCTTAGTGAATTTCTCATATGTCGCAAAACGGTTGTTGCTCCTGTTCAAAAATCATGCTCCAAAATCAACTTCTGTCACCTCGGTGATACATTTTGGGATGGTACCTAAATTTTAAAGCAGAAATTGGGGCACTTTTGGAATTTTCATTTTTGACCAAAATCGATGGGTCTGGGACTTAGGGAATTTCTCATATGCTGCAAAACGGTTGAAGCTCCTGTTCAAAAATCATGCTCCGAAATGAACTTCTGTCACCTCAGTGATGCATTTTGGGATGGTACCTAAAGTTTAAAGCAGAAATTGGGGCACTTTTGGAATTTTCATTTTTTACCAAAATCGATGGGTCCGTGGCTTAGGGAATTTCTCATATGCCGGAAAACGGTTGAAGCTCCTGTTCAAAAATCATGCTCCGAAATCAACTTCTGTCACCTCAGTGAAACATTTTGTGATGGTACATAAAGTTTAAAGCAGAAATTGGGGCACTTTTGGAATTTTCATTTTTGAACAAAATCAATGGGTCCGGGGCATAGGGAGTTTCTCAATATGACACAAAACAGTTGAAGCTCCTGTTCAAAAATCATGATCCAAAATCAACTTCTGTCACCTCGGTGATACATTTTGGGATGGTACCTAAAGTTTAAAGCAGAAATTGGGGCACTTTTGGAATTTTCATTTTTGATCAAAATTCATGGGTACGGGACTTAGGGAATTTCTCATATGCCGCAAAACGGTTGAATCTCCTGTTCAAAAATCATGCTCCGAAATCAACTTCTGTCACCTCGGTGATACATTTTGGGATGGTACCTAAAGTTTAAAGAAGAAATTGGGGCACTTTTGGAATTTTCATTTTTGACCAAAGTGGATTTCTCATATGCCGGAAAACGGTTGAAGCTCCTGTTCAAAAATCATGCTCCGAAATCAACTTCTGTCACCTCAGTGATACATTTTGGGATGGTACCTAAAGTTTAAAGCAGAAATTGGGGCACTTTTGGAATTTTCATTTTTGACCAAAATCGATGGGTCCGGGGCTTAGTGAATTTCTCATATGTCGCAAAATGGTTGTTGCTCCTGTTCAAAAATCATGCTCCAAAATCAACTTCTGTCACCTCGGTTATACATTTTGGGATGGTACCTAAAGTTTAAAGCAGAAATTGGGGCACTTTTGGAATTTTCATTTTTGATCAAAATTCATGGGTACGGGACTTAGGGAATTTCTCATATGCCGCAAAACGGTTGAAGCTCCTGTTCAAAAATCATGCTCCGAAATCAACTTCTGTCACCTCAGTGAAACATTTTGTGATGGTACCTAAAGTTTAAAGCAGAAATTGGGGCACTTTTGGAATTTTCATTTTTGAACAAAATCAATGGGTCCGGGGCATAGGGAGTTTCTCATATGACACAAAATGGTTGAAGCTCCTGTTCAAAAATCATGCTCCGAAATCAACTTCTGTCACCTCGGTTATACATTTTGGGATGGTACCTAAAGTTTAAAGCAGAAATTGGGGCACTTTTGGAATTTTCATTTTTGACCAAAATGGATGGGTCCGGGGCTTAAGGAATTACTCATATGCTGCAAAACGGTTGAAGCTCCTGTTCAAAAATCATGCTCAGAAATCAACTTCTGTCACCTCGGTGATACATTTTGGGATGGTAGCTAAACTTTAAAGCAGAAATTGGGGCACTTTTGGAATTTTCATTTTTGACCAAAATGGATGGGTCCGGGGCTTAGGGAATTTCTCATATGCCGCAAAATGGTTGAAGGTCCTGTTCAAAAATCATGCTCCGAAATCAACTTCTGTCACCTCAGTGAAACATTTTGTGATGGTACCTAAAGTTTAAAGCAGAAATTGGGGCACTTTTGAAATTTTCATTTTTGAACAAAATCAATGGGTCCGGGGCATAGGGAGTTTCTCAATATGACACAAAACAGTTGAAGCTCCTGTTCAAAAATCATGATCCAAAATCAACTTCTGTCACCTCGGTTATACATTTTGGGATGGTACCTAAAGTTTAAAGCAGAAATTGGGGCACTTTTGGAATTTTCATTTTTGATCAAAATTCATGGGTACGGGACTTAGGGAATTTCTCATATGCCGCAAAACGGTTGAATCTCCTGTTCAAAAATCATGCTCCGAAATCAACTTCTGTCACCTCGGTGATACATTTTGGGATGGTAGCTAAATTTTAAAGCAGAAATTGGGGCACTTTTGGAATTTTCATTTTTGACCAAAATCAATGGATCCGGGGTTTAGGGAATTTCTCATATGCCGCAAAACGGTTGAAATTCCTGTTCAAAAATCATGCTCCGAAATCAACTTCTTTCACTTCAGTGATACATTTTGGGATGGTACCTAAAGTTTAAAGCAGAAATTGGGGCACTTTTGGAATTTTCATTTTTGACCAAAGTGGATTTCTCATATGCCGGAAAACGGTTGAAGCTCCTGTTCAAAAATCATGCTCCGAAATCAACTTCTGTCACCTCAGTGATACATTTTGGGATGGTACCTAAATTTTAAACAGAAATTGGAGCACTTTTGGTATTTTCATTTTTGACCAAAATCGATGGGTCTGGGGCTTAGGGAACTTCTCATATGACGCAAATTGGTTGAAGCTCCTGTTCAAAAATCATGCCCTGAAATCAACTTCTGTCACCTCGGTGATACATTTTGGGACAGTATCTAAAGTTTAAAGCAGAAATTGGGGCACTTTTGGAATTTTCATTTTTGACCAAAATGGATGGGTCCGGGACTTAGGGAATTTCTCATTTGCCGCAAAACGGTTGAATCTCCTGTTCAAAAATCATGCACCGAAATCAACTTCTGTCACCTCAGTGATACATTTTGGGATGGTACCTAAAGTTTAAAGCAGTAATTGGGGCACTTTTGGAATTTTCATTTTTGACCAAAATCGATGGGTCCGGGGCTTAGTGAATTTCTCATATGTCGCAAAACGGTTGTTGCTCCTGTTCAAAAATCATGCTCCAAAATCAACTTCTGTCACCTCGGTGATACATTTTGGGATGGTACCTAAATTTTAAAGCAGAAATTGGGGCACTTTTGGAATTTTCATTTTTGACCAAAATCGATGGGTCTGGGGCTAGGGAATTTCTCATATGCTGCAAAACGGTTGAAGCTCCTGTTCAAAAATCATGCTCCGAAATGAACTTCTGTTACCTCGGTGATGCATTTTGGGATGGTACCTAAAGTTTAAATCAGAAATTGGGGCACTTTTGGAATTTTCATTTTTGACCAAAATCGATGGGTCCGGGGCTTAGGGAATTTCTCATATGCCGGAAAACGGTTGAAGCTCCTGTACAAAAATCATGCTCCGAAATCAACTTCTGTCACCTCAGTGAAACATTTTGTGATCGTACCTAAAGTTTAAAGCAGAAATTGGGGCACTTTTGGAATTTTCATTTTTGAACAAAATCAATGGGTCCGGGGCATAGGGAGTTTCTCAATATGACACAAAATGGTTGAAGGTCCTGTTCAAAAATCATGCTCCAAAATCAACTTCTGTCACCTCAGTGAAACATTTTGTGATGGTACCTAAAGTTTAAAGCAGAAATTGGGGCACTTTTGGAATTTTCATTTTTGACCAAAATGGATGGGTCCGGGGCTTAGGGAATTTCTCATATGCTGCAAAACGGTTGAAGCTCCTGTTCAAAAATCATGCTCCGAAATCAACTACTGTCACCTCGGTGATACATTTTGGGATGGTAGCTAAACTTTAAAGCAGAAATTGGGGCACTTTTGGAATTTTCATTTTTGACCAAAATGGATGGGTCCGGGGCTTAGGGAATTTCTCATATGCCGCAAAATGGTTGAAGGTCCTGTTCAAAAATCATGCTCCGAAATCAACTTCTGTCACCTCAGTGAAACATTTTGTGATGGTACCTAAAGTTTAAAGCAGAAATTGGGGCACTTTTGGAATTTTCATTTTTGAACAAAATCAATGGGTCCGGGGCATAGGGAGTTTCTCAATATGACACAAAACAGTTGAAGCTCCTGTTCAAAAATCATGATCCAAAATCAACTTCTGTCACCTCGGTGATACATTTTGGGATGGTACCTAAAGTTTAAAGCAGAAATTGGGGCACTTTTGGAATTTTCATTTTTGATCAAAATTCATGGGTACGGGACTTAGGGAATTTCTCATATGCCGTAAAACGGTTGAATCTCCTGTTCAAAAATCATGCTCCGAAATCAACTTCTGTCACCTCGGTGATACATTTTGGGATGGTAGCTAAATTTTAAAGCAGAAATTGGGGCACTTTTGGAATTTTCATTTTTGACCAAAATCAATGGATCCGGGGCTTAGGGAATTTCTCACATGCCGCAAAACGGTTGAAATTCCTGTTCAAAAATCATGCTCCGAAATCAACTTCTTTCACCTCAGTGATACATTTTGGGATGGTACCTAAAGTTTAAAGCAGAAATTGGGGCACTTTTGGAATTTTCATTTTTGATCAAAATTCATGGGTACGGGACTTAGGGAATTTCTCATATGCCGTAAAACGGTTGAATCTCCTGTTCAAAAATCATGCTCCGAAATCAACTTCTGTCACCTCGGTGATACATTTTGGGATGGTAGCTAAATTTTAAAGCAGAAATTGGGGCACTTTTGGAATTTTCATTTTTGACCAAAATCAATGGATCCGGGGCTTAGGGAATTTCTCACATGCCGCAAAACGGTTGAAGCTCCTGTTCAAAAATCATGCTCCGAAATCAACTTCTGTCACCTCAGTGATACATTTTGGGATGGTACCTAAATTTTAAACAGAAATTGGAGCACTTTTGGTATTTTCATTTTTGACCAAAATCGATGGGTCTGGGGCTTAGGGAACTTCTCATATGCCGCAAATTGGTTGAAGCTCCTGTTCTAAAATCATGCCCTGAAATCAACTTCTGTCACCTCGGTGATACATTTTGGGACGGTACCTAAAGTTTAAAGCAGAAATTGGGGCACTTTTGGAATTTTCATTTTTGACCAAAATCGATGGGTCCGGGGCTTAGTGAATTTCTCATATGTCGCAAAACGGTTGTTGCTCCTGTTCAAAAATCATGCTCCAAAATCAACTTCTGTCACCTCGGTGATACATTTTGGGATGGTACCTAAATTTTAAAGCAGAAATTGGGGCACTTTTGGAATTTTCATTTTTGACCAAAATCGATGGGTCTGGGACTTAGGGAATTTCTCATATGCTGCAAAACGGTTGAAGCTCCTGTTCAAAAATCATGCTCCGAAATGAACTTCTGTCACCTCAGTGATGCATTTTGGGATGGTACCTAAAGTTTAAAGCAGAAATTGGGGCACTTTTGGAATTTTCATTTTTTACCAAAATCGATGGGTCCGTGGCTTAGGGAATTTCTCATATGCCGGAAAACGGTTGAAGCTCCTGTTCAAAAATCATGCTCAGAAATCAACTTCTGTCACCTCAGTGAAACATTTTGTGATGGTACCTAAAGTTTAAAGCAGAAATTGGGGCACTTTTGGAATTTTCATTTTTGAACAAAATCAATGGGTCCGGGGCATAGGGAGTTTCTCAATATGACACAAAACAGTTGAAGCTCCTGTTCAAAAATCATGATCCAAAATCAACTTCTGTCACCTCGGTGATACATTTTGGGATGGTACCTAAAGTTTAAAGCAGAAATTGGGGCACTTTTGGAATTTTCATTTTTGATCAAAATTCATGGGTACGGGACTTAGGGAATTTCTCATATGCCGCAAAACGGTTGAATCTCCTGTTCAAAAATCATGCTCCGAAATCAACTTCTGTCACCTCGGTGATACATTTTGGGATGGTACCTAAAGTTTAAAGAAGAAATTGGGGCACTTTTGGAATTTTCATTTTTGACCAAAGTGGATTTCTCATATGCCGGAAAACGGTTGAAGCTCCTGTTCAAAAATCATGCTCCGAAATCAACTTCTGTCACCTCAGTGATACATTTTGGGATGGTACCTAAAGTTTAAAGCAGAAATTGGGGCACTTTTGGAATTTTCATTTTTGACCAAAATCGATGGGTCCGGGGCTTAGTGAATTTCTCATATGTCGCAAAATGGTTGTTGCTCCTGTTCAAAAATCATGCTCCAAAATCAACTTCTGTCACCTCGGTTATACATTTTGGGATGGTACCTAAAGTTTAAAGCAGAAATTGGGGCACTTTTGGAATTTTCATTTTTGATCAAAATTCATGGGTACGGGACTTAGGGAATTTCTCATATGCCGCAAAACGGTTGAAGCTCCTGTTCAAAAATCATGCTCCGAAATCAACTTCTGTCACCTCAGTGAAACATTTTGTGATGGTACCTAAAGTTTAAAGCAGAAATTGGGGCACTTTTGGAATTTTCATTTTTGAACAAAATCAATGGGTCCGGGGCATAGGGAGTTTCTCATATGACACAAAATGGTTGAAGCTCCTGTTCAAAAATCATGCTCCGAAATCAACTTCTGTCACCTCGGTTATACATTTTGGGATGGTACCTAAAGTTTAAAGCAGAAATTGGGGCACTTTTGGAATTTTCATTTTTGACCAAAATGGATGGGTCCGGGGCTTAAGGAATTACTCATATGCTGCAAAACGGTTGAAGCTCCTGTTCAAAAATCATGCTCAGAAATCAACTTCTGTCACCTCGGTGATACATTTTGGGATGGTAGCTAAACTTTAAAGCAGAAATTGGGGCACTTTTGGAATTTTCATTTTTGACCAAAATGGATGGGTCCGGGGCTTAGGGAATTTCTCATATGCCGCAAAATGGTTGAAGGTCCTGTTCAAAAATCATGCTCCGAAATCAACTTCTGTCACCTCAGTGAAACATTTTGTGATGGTACCTAAAGTTTAAAGCAGAAATTGGGGCACTTTTGAAATTTTCATTTTTGAACAAAATCAATGGGTCCGGGGCATAGGGAGTTTCTCAATATGACACAAAACAGTTGAAGCTCCTGTTCAAAAATCATGATCCAAAATCAACTTCTGTCACCTCGGTTATACATTTTGGGATGGTACCTAAAGTTTAAAGCAGAAATTGGGGCACTTTTGGAATTTTCATTTTTGATCAAAATTCATGGGTACGGGACTTAGGGAATTTCTCATATGCCGCAAAACGGTTGAATCTCCTGTTCAAAAATCATGCTCCGAAATCAACTTCTGTCACCTCGGTGATACATTTTGGGATGGTAGCTAAATTTTAAAGCAGAAATTGGGGCACTTTTGGAATTTTCATTTTTGACCAAAATCAATGGATCCGGGGTTTAGGGAATTTCTCATATGCCGCAAAACGGTTGAAATTCCTGTTCAAAAATCATGCTCCGAAATCAACTTCTTTCACTTCAGTGATACATTTTGGGATGGTACCTAAAGTTTAAAGCAGAAATTGGGGCACTTTTGGAATTTTCATTTTTGACCAAAGTGGATTTCTCATATGCCGGAAAACGGTTGAAGCTCCTGTTCAAAAATCATGCTCCGAAATCAACTTCTGTCACCTCAGTGATACATTTTGGGATGGTACCTAAATTTTAAACAGAAATTGGAGCACTTTTGGTATTTTCATTTTTGACCAAAATCGATGGGTCTGGGGCTTAGGGAACTTCTCATATGACGCAAATTGGTTGAAGCTCCTGTTCAAAAATCATGCCCTGAAATCAACTTCTGTCACCTCGGTGATACATTTTGGGACAGTATCTAAAGTTTAAAGCAGAAATTGGGGCACTTTTGGAATTTTCATTTTTGACCAAAATGGATGGGTCCGGGACTTAGGGAATTTCTCATTTGCCGCAAAACGGTTGAATCTCCTGTTCAAAAATCATGCACCGAAATCAACTTCTGTCACCTCAGTGATACATTTTGGGATGGTACCTAAAGTTTAAAGCAGTAATTGGGGCACTTTTGGAATTTTCATTTTTGACCAAAATCGATGGGTCCGGGGCTTAGTGAATTTCTCATATGTCGCAAAACGGTTGTTGCTCCTGTTCAAAAATCATGCTCCAAAATCAACTTCTGTCACCTCGGTGATACATTTTGGGATGGTACCTAAATTTTAAAGCAGAAATTGGGGCACTTTTGGAATTTTCATTTTTGACCAAAATCGATGGGTCTGGGGCTAGGGAATTTCTCATATGCTGCAAAACGGTTGAAGCTCCTGTTCAAAAATCATGCTCCGAAATGAACTTCTGTTACCTCGGTGATGCATTTTGGGATGGTACCTAAAGTTTAAATCAGAAATTGGGGCACTTTTGGAATTTTCATTTTTGACCAAAATCGATGGGTCCGGGGCTTAGGGAATTTCTCATATGCCGGAAAACGGTTGAAGCTCCTGTACAAAAATCATGCTCCGAAATCAACTTCTGTCACCTCAGTGAAACATTTTGTGATCGTACCTAAAGTTTAAAGCAGAAATTGGGGCACTTTTGGAATTTTCATTTTTGAACAAAATCAATGGGTCCGGGGCATAGGGAGTTTCTCAATATGACACAAAATGGTTGAAGGTCCTGTTCAAAAATCATGCTCCAAAATCAACTTCTGTCACCTCAGTGAAACATTTTGTGATGGTACCTAAAGTTTAAAGCAGAAATTGGGGCACTTTTGGAATTTTCATTTTTGACCAAAATGGATGGGTCCGGGGCTTAGGGAATTTCTCATATGCTGCAAAACGGTTGAAGCTCCTGTTCAAAAATCATGCTCCGAAATCAACTACTGTCACCTCGGTGATACATTTTGGGATGGTAGCTAAACTTTAAAGCAGAAATTGGGGCACTTTTGGAATTTTCATTTTTGACCAAAATGGATGGGTCCGGGGCTTAGGGAATTTCTCATATGCCGCAAAATGGTTGAAGGTCCTGTTCAAAAATCATGCTCCGAAATCAACTTCTGTCACCTCAGTGAAACATTTTGTGATGGTACCTAAAGTTTAAAGCAGAAATTGGGGCACTTTTGGAATTTTCATTTTTGAACAAAATCAATGGGTCCGGGGCATAGGGAGTTTCTCAATATGACACAAAACAGTTGAAGCTCCTGTTCAAAAATCATGATCCAAAATCAACTTCTGTCACCTCGGTGATACATTTTGGGATGGTACCTAAAGTTTAAAGCAGAAATTGGGGCACTTTTGGAATTTTCATTTTTGATCAAAATTCATGGGTACGGGACTTAGGGAATTTCTCATATGCCGTAAAACGGTTGAATCTCCTGTTCAAAAATCATGCTCCGAAATCAACTTCTGTCACCTCGGTGATACATTTTGGGATGGTAGCTAAATTTTAAAGCAGAAATTGGGGCACTTTTGGAATTTTCATTTTTGACCAAAATCAATGGATCCGGGGCTTAGGGAATTTCTCACATGCCGCAAAACGGTTGAAATTCCTGTTCAAAAATCATGCTCCGAAATCAACTTCTTTCACCTCAGTGATACATTTTGGGATGGTACCTAAAGTTTAAAGCAGAAATTGGGGCACTTTTGGAATTTTCATTTTTGATCAAAATTCATGGGTACGGGACTTAGGGAATTTCTCATATGCCGTAAAACGGTTGAATCTCCTGTTCAAAAATCATGCTCCGAAATCAACTTCTGTCACCTCGGTGATACATTTTGGGATGGTAGCTAAATTTTAAAGCAGAAATTGGGGCTCTTTTGGAATTTTCATTTTTGACCAAAATCAATGGATCCGGGGCTTAGGGAATTTCTCACATGCCGCAAAACGGTTGAAGCTCCTGTTCAAAAATCATGCTCCGAAATCAACTTCTGTCACCTCAGTGATACATTTTGGGATGGTACCTAAATTTTAAACAGAAATTGGAGCACTTTTGGT
This sequence comes from Pseudophryne corroboree, assembly GCF_028390025.1. NCBI lineage: Eukaryota > Metazoa > Chordata > Amphibia > Anura > Myobatrachidae > Pseudophryne > Pseudophryne corroboree. Next base: position 113,378,057 of record NC_086450.1, read on the forward strand.
ATTTTCATTTTTGACCAAAATCGATGGGTCTGGGGCTTAGGGAACTTCTCATATGCCGCAAATTGGTTGAAGCTCCTGTTCTAAAATCATGCCCTGAAATCAACTTCTGTCACCTCGGTGATACATTTTGGGACGGTACCTAAAGTTTAAAGCAGAAATTGGGGCACTTTTGGAATTTTCATTTTTGACCAAAATCGATGGGTCCGGGGCTTAGTGAATTTCTCATATGTCGCAAAACGGTTGTTGCTCCTGTTCAAAAATCATGCTCCAAAATCAACTTCTGTCACCTCGGTGATACATTTTGGGATGGTACCTAAATTTTAAAGCAGAAATTGGGGCACTTTTGGAATTTTCATTTTTGACCAAAATCGATGGGTCTGGGACTTAGGGAATTTCTCATATGCTGCAAAACGGTTGAAGCTCCTGTTCAAAAATCATGCTCCGAAATGAACTTCTGTCACCTCAGTGATGCATTTTGGGATGGTACCTAAAGTTTAAAGCAGAAATTGGGGCACTTTTGGAATTTTCATTTTTTACCAAAATCGATGGGTCCGTGGCTTAGGGAATTTCTCATATGCCGGAAAACGGTTGAAGCTCCTGTTCAAAAATCATGCTCAGAAATCAACTTCTGTCACCTCAGTGAAACATTTTGTGATGGTACCTAAAGTTTAAAGCAGAAATTGGGGCACTTTTGGAATTTTCATTTTTGAACAAAATCAATGGGTCCGGGGCATAGGGAGTTTCTCAATATGACACAAAACAGTTGAAGCTCCTGTTCAAAAATCATGATCCAAAATCAACTTCTGTCACCTCGGTGATACATTTTGGGATGGTACCTAAAGTTTAAAGCAGAAATTGGGGCACTTTTGGAATTTTCATTTTTGATCAAAATTCATGGGTACGGGACTTAGGGAATTTCTCATATGCCGCAAAACGGTTGAATCTCCTGTTCAAAAATCATGCTCCGAAATCAACTTCTGTCACCTCGGTGATACATTTTGGGATGGTACCTAAAGTTTAAAGAAGAAATTGGGGCACTTTTGGAATTTTCATTTTTGACCAAAGTGGATTTCTCATATGCCGGAAAACGGTTGAAGCTCCTGTTCAAAAATCATGCTCCGAAATCAACTTCTGTCACCTCAGTGATACATTTTGGGATGGTACCTAAAGTTTAAAGCAGAAATTGGGGCACTTTTGGAATTTTCATTTTTGACCAAAATCGATGGGTCCGGGGCTTAGTGAATTTCTCATATGTCGCAAAATGGTTGTTGCTCCTGTTCAAAAATCATGCTCCAAAATCAACTTCTGTCACCTCGGTGATACATTTTGGGATGGTACCTAAATTTTAAAGCAGAAATTGGGGCACTTTTGGAATTTTCATTTTTGACCAAAATCGATGGGTCTGGGACTTAGGGAATTTCTCATATGCTGCAAAACGGTTGAAGCTCCTGTTCAAAAATCATGCTCCGAAATGAACTTCTGTCACCTCAGTGATGCATTTTGGGATGGTACCTAATGTTTAAAGCAGAAATTGGGGCACTTTTGGAATTTTCATTTTTGACCAAAATCGATGGGTCCGTGGCTTAGGGAATTTCTCATATGCCGGAAAACTGTTGAAGCTCCTGTTCAAAAATCATGCTCCGAAATCAACTTCTGTCACCTCAGTGAAACATTTTGTGATGGTACCTAAAGTTTAAAGCAGAAATTGGGGCACTTTTGGAATTTTCATTTTTGAACAAAATCAATGGGTCCGGGGCATAGGGAGTTTCTCATATGACACAAAATGGTTGAAGGTCCTGTTCAAAAATCATGCTCCGAAATCAACTTCTGTCACCTCGGTTATACATTTTGGGATGGTACCTAAAGTTTAAAGCAGAAATTGGGGCACTTTTGGAATTTTCATTTTTGATCAAAATTCATGGGTACGGGACTTAGGGAATTTCTCATATGCCGCAAAACGGTTGAAGCTCCTGTTCAAAAATCATGCTCCGAAATCAACTTCTGTCACCTCAGTGAAACATTTTGTGATGGTACCTAAAGTTTAAAGCAGAAATTGGGGCACTTTTGGAATTTTCATTTTTGAACAAAATCAATGGGTCCGGGGCATAGGGAGTTTCTCATATGACACAAAATGGTTGAAGCTCCTGTTCAAAAATCATGCTCCGAAATCAACTTCTGTCACCTCGGTTATACATTTTGGGATGGTACCTAAAGTTTAAAGCAGAAATTGGGGCACTTTTGGAATTTTCATTTTTGACCAAAATGGATGGGTCCGGGGCTTAAGGAATTACTCATATGCTGCAAAACGGTTGAAGCTCCTGTTCAAAAATCATGCTCAGAAATCAAC